>NW_017731644.1:1048014-1109941 GCF_001890085.2 Hipposideros armiger | reverse complement strand
CAGGCCCCCAAGGCACCACAGGGTGTGGTCAGTGGCTCCCACCAAGTCAGAGCAGCATGCACTCCTGCATCAGCAGCCAACCCACACAAACTCGCCTGGAAAGCCCTGGCTGAATCATGCAGGCACACAGCTCACGGCCCTACAATCCCACGAAAACTCCCTGTCTCAGCCTGTCCCAATCAGCCACTCAAAGATCAGGCCGAGCAGCCTGACAGCCAATTGCCACCAAGACAACTCTGCACGCGCAGTGCGGAAATCAGGGACCTAAGGCGAGTCGCGCACTTCCAGGTCTCAATAAGCAGTCTGTTGTAGTTGGAGCGCGCTTGCCCAACGTTTCCCTGGCTACGCAGCACAAACAGTATGGAGGGTGGGGATCCAAGGCCGCATGCGCACGCACGCACACATGCACGCACTCCTGTGCCAATTCCAGCAGACCAATGCAGCCCCAGACCTGAGCCTCTGTGGGAGGGCCCAGCCCCGAAAAAATGGCGCCTTTCTGTACACTACTCTGTGCAAGCTCCACCCAGGGGAACAATAAAAATGGTCCCAAAAACCTCCAGCTCCCGCACCAAAGGCACTCAGTTCAGTCCTTCCCGGAGGCTCCTGAGCCCCGCTCACAAAGCTACTCCCTCCACCAGGAACCGGGTGAGTGCTCACCAGCAAGCGAGTCGGTTTGCCGGCTCCACTGTTTCTCCAGATGCCCCTAGCCCCACCAAGCCGAGCAAAGAGAGTCCTCACTATGTTCTACTTCCAGCTATCATAGAACTCCTCTTCCCGGTAATGTAACTCTGGGGTGGTGAGCGCGGTGTGGGGCCGGAGGGTCTCGCCCCCAACTGGAGAAGCCTCCCCTCCACTGAGGTATCCCTCACGGGGTTTTCCCTCTCTCATCTCCACCCCTCCTACTGGACTTGACGTGGCCTCCTCTTTAAGTCCTTCGTTTAGAGGTTCTGCTCATCCAGGGTCCAGGGAACTTCCGAGGTTGAATATCTTATAAATTATTTGTAATTTTGGTGTGATCCTGGGAGGTAGTCAGCACAGCGTCTGTCTATTCCGTCATCTTACCAGAAGTCTGTGTAAACATTCTTAATCACAATTGTTTGGTGGGGGGTTAGGGTGAGGGAGGTGATGGGAAAAGCAAGTACTAAGAGAAATTGACAATGTTTGTGAGGCGGCATGCATATTTATCTTGGTTATGATATAAATAACAAACTGACATGGATTGCTTTCGGTTCATCCTGAGTCAACAGGTATATTTTTATGGGAAAGGTTGTTTTAGTTTTGTTTTGTTTCCCCCCATGATGTGAAATGTGAGTGACTGACTGTTTTCAAACATAGCTGGGAATGCAGTCAAAAGAAAAGCATGACTCAAGAGGAAGAGGAGCGATTGAGCATTGGGAATTATGGGCTGTGTTTAGTCTAACTATTGATTTAACCTCTGAGCAAGTTACTTAACCTCTTGTTCTCAGGAACTCTTCCCCACCTCTTGTATAATAATTCTTGACTAGCAGATGTTTTAACAACAACATAAAATAAATTGGCAAGACGATTGACTGACTCCAAATTGATTGGCTCTGTCCACAAGCACAGCTCAGGTCCTTCCGACCTCAAAAGCAATGATATGACAGGCCTAAGAGCTGATGCTGGTGTTTTCCAACTTTCTCTAGCAAAGCTGTGCTTATTTGTAATACATTATGCTTCTCTCTCAAAAAACCCATGAACGTCAGGAGTGATTTTGTCTGCTTTGCTATGACATGTCCCTTCTTCATCAGACTCATATAAGGCAAACAATAAGAATAAACACTGCATGAGTGCCTTCTACGTGTGACGTGCCCCTCTCATAGCTTCGCATTTAGCAATCCATTCCAGCCTCATGTACAACTTCTGAAGTAGGTGCAGCTGAGGAAACTGAGTTACAAAGAAGTTAACTAGCCACAGTTCCTCAGCGAGCAAGAGCTTGGGCTTGAAACAAGGAAGTCTGGAATCTGAACTTCTCTGCAACCCTGCACTGCATCTCTAAAAAGAAGCCGCATAGCCTTTTCAGGAAATCACAACAAAATCACATCACAAAGTCACCTTCCTCACGAGTGACCAAGGCCATGTATTTGTGCTGTAGTGTGTAAGAGTGTAAAAAACTCTAAACTTCGGAATGAGCTGGGCGAGAGTTCAAATCTTGCCCCAGGCAGATCTTACCCTAATTTTTCTGAGCATCAGTTTTCTAGTCAATAAAATTGGGTGAGTAATACTTGCTTCTGGTAAGATTTTGAAAAAGAAATGAGCCAAGGTACATGAGGCACTAGTGTGGCTTCTGGAATCCAGCAGGGGCTCAGTACATACTAGCTGGGATGAGGATGATGAAGGTCTAGAGGTGGCAGTTTCACTCCAACCCTGACTGGGCAGCACTGAGCCTGGGTTAAGGTAGAGCTGATGGCGGCTGATGAAGCTTTCAATCAGAGGGTTTAACCACCGTGCACTCTGCTGCCATCTAGGAGCATGGAGCCAGAGCTACGAGGACACACTGATTTTAACATAATACTCAAGACTGGCATGTTCCACCTAAGGGGTGGGCTCAGAGGAACCTGGTGGGGACTCTGGAGCAAGTTCCCTTCTCTTGCATTTAGCGACTACTCGCGACCTTGAGTCAATGGGCTCTAACGGAAGGATTTTATAGAGCAGGTTTGCAACGCCTCTCCATCCTGTGCATATCTTCTTTTCCTAGTCAGTAACTTCGACTTCCCTTTAGTTTTGATGGTGGTGGGGGTAGGGGCCGGGAAAGCAGGACAGTGTTGCTTAGCAGCGAATCTCAAAGGTGCCGTGTGCTTTTGTGTTTTTTTCAAGCCAGGGTTTTGTCACTCGGCCGATGGAATCATATTAGCGTTCTCCCCATGGGTCAAGTGGAGACGTGTGCATGCCTCAAAGAAGGGCCCCGTTCCTGCCTGGTGCCTGCTTAAGAGGATGGTTGCTGCTGGTTTTGTTTAACAGACACTTCATGCTTCAAATTCTCAAGTGCAAATCACCTTTTGTTTCTTTTATCCCGGCAATAATGAAGGGCTGAACTGGAGCTTAAATAATCCTTTCAATGAATACATTAAACAGACGCTTTCATTATAGATGTTAGAGGAATGAAAATAATCTGCACAAAGCCACATTTCCTTCACAGAGTTTTAAAAGAAGCGAGGGAACTGCCATTGAGGGAACACTTAATTTTGTTTCTGTAGGAAAATGGGGAGAGTGTAGATGAAATATGTTTCGAAAAGATTTCTGATGGGAACATTTAACAGCTAAGTAAAAGATTTCCCTGGGGGAAGACAGTGCTATTTGGATGTGTTTTGCGGCAGTTTCTTATTCTCTTGTGAGCAGACGAAGAATAGAATTCCTCCTGCTTTTGAGAGTTAAAACTTACGACAAAGACAGATTTTGAAAATGGCATTTCTATAAAGGCTATGGAAGCTACTTAACATGTCCTAATATTGGCTATCTCTTTATGGCTGAACTTAGGCAAATTTTCACCCCTCTTTCTCCTATTTCAATGCCCCTTTCATCTTTCCTACTCTTTACTTACCCACCAGGTGCTTTCCTATTTACTTTTTATTTTTAGTAGATTTAGAACTAATTCTTGCAAATTTATTAGCTTTGTTAGAAGCAGAGAATTTGAAAACTTTCTTAAATTAATGAATTAAGACTTATGGGAATGAAACGCCTGACACAGAATTACCCAGCTCAGAGTGGTAACTCAATACCTTTCATTTAGTCAGTGCTCCTTCCAAGATAACATCCCAAGGATGTCCTCTGTGTTTAAAAGCTATAGGATTTGGGTGGCATTACCAGGAAATGAACTCTGGCTCAGTATGCTAATGAAGATATTTCCCTCTAATATTTGGAGCTACCAGAAGGTTGGAAAGCTGCCTCATGGAGAAGCAAACCCATAGGTATTAGGGGTGTCCCAACACAGAGCTGCTGTACGAGTTAGGGAGAAGAGCCACATACAAGCTAAGGGTCTACAATGCTAAGTTATTTAGGTATATCCTGATAATTCTAACAACCAAAGCAGCTAAATAGCTCTCAGTGATATAAAAGTGGACTGTTGGAGACAGAAAAGACTCCGAAAGCCAAAAGAAACCACAAAGCGTAGTAGTAGCAAAAGAGTTGAGCCTTCTTGAATAATAGTCCATAGGTACTATGTATTGTGCGCAGTTACCACCATGTTTTTAGCTCTTTGAGGACCATGCAGTGGCTGACTTTAGTAAATTACTAATTTACTGAGCCTCAGTTTCTTTGTAAATGGCTCATGTTAATGCCTCTTAATGCTTTGCAAACTCAGTGGCTAGTTTTAGTAATCCATTAATAACCATCATGTTAGTTTTATTAATCCATTAATAACCATGTATAACCTACAATGATCCATTTATTCTATTGATATTAAAATTGCATGATTATGGAGCTGGAACAATTGTGTGACCAAATGCAGCAAAATGAACCCAGGCACAGACCTTACATCTTTCACAAATATTAGCTCTAAATGGGATCATAGACCTAAATGTAAAATACAAAACTACAAAACTTCCAGATTGAAACTTCCAAGAAAATCTGTGACCTTCTATTTAGTGATGAGTTTTTAGATATAACACAAAGAACATGATTCATAAAAGAAAAGAATAAGCTATACTTTATTAAAATTAAAAGCTTCTGCTCTGCAAAATACACTATTAAGAAAATCTAAAAACAAGCCACAGACTGTGAGAAAATATTTGCAAAACACATATCTGATAGAGGATTTATATCTAAAATATGCAAAGAGCACTTAAAACTCAACAAAAAGAAAACAAATGAGCAAGAGCTCTGAATACACACCTCACCAAAGAAGATATACCAATGGCAAATAAGCATATGAAAAGATATTCAACATTATTTGTCATTGGGAAAATGCAAATTAAAGCCAAGTTACCCAGACACCTATGAGAATGACTGAAATCCAAAAACCTCACAATATCAATTGCTGAAGAGGATGCAAAATAATAGAAACTCTCATTCATTTCTCATAGGAATATAAAATAATACAGCATCTTTGAAAGACTGGCAGTTTCTTACAAAGCTTAACAGAGTCTTACTGTGTATGATCTATTGATCTTGCCCCAGGTGTTTACCCAACCTGAATATTTATGTCCACACAAAACCTACAGATGAATGTTTATGGCAGCTTCACTCATAATCAAAAACTGGAAGCAACTACTAAGTCCTTCAATAGGTGATTGGAAAGTGATTCGGCAATAAAAAGATAGGAGCTTTCAAGCAATGCAAAAACATTGATGACTCTTAAATGCATATGTAAGTTAAAGAAGCCAATCTGAAAAGGCTGAATAATTGTATGATTCAATTTTATGGCATTCTCCAAAGGCAAAGCTATAAAACCTGGTGGATGGGTCAGTGGTTACCAGGGGTTTAAGAGGAGGGGGAAGGGTGAATAGGTGAAGCACGGGGATATTTTAGGGTGATGTATTTTATATCATACTATAACGTTAGATATATTACACTGAGAGCAAATATTTTTTGATCACCTGTTAACTGCAAAGCATGTGCACAAAAATTTTTGTTGAAAATGTTGGTCTTCAGTGAGTGTGGCAGTGTCCTTTTATAAAGAAGATAATAGGATTCGAGGGTTTAGGAGACTTACGTCTTATACTCTCTGTGTGCTTCTACCTTATTGAAAATAATTTGTAAGAATGTATTCATATATATGTTAAAACATAAAAGTTATGTAGCTTTTTATGGTGATTTAATACAAATACAAAGCAAATTCATTCTGTCCCACGTTTCTTAGTGGTTAACACCTCCTTGTTCCCCCTTTCTCTCTTTAAATTCTAACTGTTTGAGGGCAGGGATCTTACCTTTGAATTATTTACAGCTTCTAGCACAGTGTTTTCAGGTACTTAGGTGCTCACGAATATCTATGTAAGTGAATATTATGCCTGAATTTCTAAGAAAACACAACCCTAGAGTCAAATTCCAGCTCTATTATTGGGCAAGCTATATAAGCTCTCTGAAACTTAGTTTCATCAACTATAAAACAAAAATAATAATACTGAAATTGTCTTGCTGATGTGTGAGGATTTGAAAAGATTCTAATTGTAGAATGCTTAGACCAATTTTTGATATGTTAGGAATCCGATAAATAATCTTGGAGAAATTAATGGCTACAGATTGATCAAAAGAAATGGCAACATATTTCAATTAATCAGGAAAAAGAGGTGTAGTAACTAGACTAAGAAAGTTGGGAGGTGGCAATATGAGGAGGTGGGATGTCTCATCATTGAGCACCTATTGGGCATAGCGTGGGTTTTCATCAACCCATTTATTGCTTCCGACCAAGTTGCAGACAGTCTATCTACGTTATTGTAGAATGCATAATTGTTGGGAATCCCCTTTTCCTTGCTGCTGTTGACACTGGTGAAGGTACCCCAGAAGCAGATGTGCTTGACCTTTTATAGGTCTCATTTTCACAGCCACTGCAAGCAGAATAGGACTTTCGTAGAACCTTGTCCACAGAGTGGAGGCCCAGTTGCTATGTGTTGATTGATCCATCTCTGAGATTGTTCTGAAAGACCAATGTAGCCAAAGAAATTGTTATCTAGAGTTTGTTCCATTCATCAGTTGGACTTCAGGCACACTCATTAGCAGGCCTAGAAATCAACATGAGTAGTTGGCAGCTCTTAGAGCACATGTCATCCTTCTTTGAAAGAGCGTTCTATTTCACTGTTTTCTATCGATCCAAGTCATGGAGCTTGTATTTTTGTATAGCAGAAATCACCTTCTTTTTGGAATTTTGTCATTACTGTAGTTTAAGGAAATGTAAATTAAAACCAGTGAAGTACCTTACATACCTACCTACCATAGTCACTTACCATTCTCTTTCTCCTACTAGACCAGCTGTTCTCAACCTGTGGGTCGCGACCCCTTTGGGGGTCGAATGACCCTTTCACAGGGGTTGCCGGGTACTCGTATGTGGGCATATCTGCATGTGGACCTGGAGACGAATAGAGGAGCGGTGTCTCGGTTCCTAAGACCATTGAAAATATGTGTTTTCCGATGGTCTTAGGTGACCCCTGTGAAAGGTTGAGAACCGCTGTACTAGACTATAATATTGTAAAGGCCGTGGAACCATATTTATTTTTGCGTTGACCTCTTCCAGCACCTGGCATAGCTCTCACAACATAATAGAGGCTAAATAAATATTTATTGAAATAAAATAAGGTAATAAGGAACCAAAAGCTGCTTTATCAGTGTAAAGAAGTCTTAAAAACCTTCAAAACATAGTCATGATTTCACAACAGAAAACCTGACAAACTCTTAGAATTAAAAAAACAGAGTTTGGGAGTGAAGGGAGTGGGCCTGTTGAAACTAAAAGGAAAAACTCTCACATTTTTTCATGTTTACATAGTATAAACAAATGGAACATCCTATTTTCAGTTTGAGTTTGAAAAAGAATGTTTATTTAACATTCAGTCACCCACACTTCACTGACAGAAAGAAATGATTTAACAGAGTACAGGAATTTATTTGGTAGTTATAAAACAAAATGTCTTTTAAAGTTAAGATCAGATACTAAAGTTGAGTCAAATGGGAACGTGCAAGAATATAATTAAAATATGCAACATTTATGAAAAGTGAGCAAAATGTTGGAAGTATCCATGAGTTCTGTCCAGGAAAGACAGGAAGGCAAATCGTGAGCTCTTAAGGAATCTTACCTTTAATAAGTAAATAAATATTTATTGTTTTTCACTTCTTCCATGGTATTGATAATAGTTGATTACATACTAGGCAATGAGGCTGTAAAAATTAATAAGCAGAACCTTCAAATGACTCATTAGCTAATCTTTCACTATTCATTTTGTAATGGGTGACACATTTAACACATTTAGTAATATACTCAGGGGGCACGTTTAAATGAAAGAGTTTGATGAAGCAATTTCAAAAACATGAAAATATTTTTATTAGTGATAAATTGGTCTAAATTCCAGTTGATTAAATATGATAGGATCTAACTGTATGTGCAGTATGTGTTTACATTATACATCTTTTTCTCACCTACCCCCACTTTAGTATTAGTTTTAACCTCTAAAAGTAAAAACAAAAATTATGTACTTAACTCATTGGGGCTTTTGTTTTATGATGATTAGCTGTGTTCTTCACTAAGAACTGTTTAAGGAGCAGTGGGAATTTTAAGAGGCTTCTGCTGTAGACAAATAGATCGAGTACTGATTCACCAACCTTTGGAGGCTTGCGCCTCTGGACCAGTTACTCTCCTAGGTTAGCACCTGGGCTAAGAACCAGACTCCTCTCTCGGGGATCTCATGGCCTAGTGGGGAAACCGACTTGCCAAGATAGAGCTGTGCTTGGTAGGCGTTAACCTTATAGACTTCTTCTGTGGGTGGGCATGCAAAGCGGATGAAGTGTAGAGGCATGTAGGAGCAGATGACCATGGTGTGTTTGGACAGCCACAAGCCATTCCGTGTTGCTGGAGCATTAAAAGCAAAGAAAGAAAAAGGTTGGAGAAGAGGCTGCAGTGGTAATTAGAGGGTCAATAAAAAGGCTTTGTGAGACTTTAAAAGGAGGTCGGGTTACAAACTGTAGAACGTTACTACTGGAAGCGTGGTGGCTGAACCACAGCATCGGCATCATTCGAGAGTATGTTGGAAATGCAGAATCTCAGGCCCAACCCAGACCTCCTAAACCTCTTATGTTCTAACGAGACCCCAGATTGACTGATATATACATTACAATTTGAGGAACTGCATGGAGAAGGTAAAGAACTGTTGAAGCATTTCATGCCAGAGAGAGGCATGATCAGAATTGTTTTCAGGAGAAAGCTCTCACCAGCAGCAATTCAGGGGTTAGAATGAAGAAGGAATAAAATTAGAAACAGAGAGACTGCTAAGAAGAGTGCTGGTAGTCTAGGGGACAGCTGACCAAGCTTGTGGATGGAGAGACCAAGTAGGCAAGACATTCAGAAGAGAGCAGGGTCAAAATTTGGCATTCAATGTACTGTAGAGGGGAGGGAAAAAAAGACAGGCTCTAGGCAGACTAAAAGGGGAGAATGGGGTGCCAGTACAGAGTCTGCAAGGGGAGGAGCGTATTTGGAAGGGGTGGATACAGTGATGAATTGTCTTTGAAATACTCAAATGGAGGTATCTGTGGGACATTTGGAGCTGCTCAATAGGTAATTAGGTGCATGTGTCTGGAGTTGGGGCTAGCGATACACATATTTAAAAGTGGTCATCCCATCCGTGCTATCTAAATTCATGGTCATGGAAAAGATTCCAGAAAAAAACTTGTAGCATAAGACACAGATGGCATAAGAACGGAGTACCAGAGAATGCCAGTGTTTAAGGGATGGGCAGATGCATATCAAAATATGGGGGAGATTGAGAAGGACTTGAAGGGTGTTGATGCCATGGAAAGTAAGGCAGGAGGTAGCTTCAAGCCAAAGATAGTGGCTAACCAGTTGATGATTCATGGATGTATGATGAAGATGGGAAAATGCCTGTTATATTTGAGTACCTAGAAATTCATTGTTAACCTTAGTCTGAAAATTTTCCATTGGATGCTGATATCAAAAGTCAGGGTTGCTATTTGTCGAGCTATGTATCCATTAGTTTAGTGAAGACATATTTGTTAGAAAAGCGGCTGTGAGAGGAAGGAAAAATGCTGGATACTAGATATGAGAGAACAGGGTCAAGAAGAGACACATTCATTCCTGCCCCCTCCTCCCTCTCTACCTTCCTCTCTTTTAAATAGGAAGAGATGAACACAGAGAGGAAAGAATCAGTATAGACTCCGTCTATGCCAGCATCACAGATGGGGATAAGGGACAGGAGAGAGTAATAACTAATGGAACAAGAGCCCTACAGGGACACCAGTGGGTGGAATTCAGAGTACAGGTAAGGGACATTCACCTTAGCCAGGAGGAAAGACATGTTAATGCATGAGACCAAGGGAACCATGGGGACAGGGGCATGTCATTTGGGGAAGACATAGAATATTCACACCTAAGAGGCTTGATTTTCTTTTTTTCCTGTGCAACAAGAGACAGTGACATCCACATAGAAGAAAAAGTGCCTAGTAGAAATGAGAGCCTCAGAGGAGAATGAGAGAAAAAACAGCTGGGGTTGGGGGCCAGCATTTAAACTCACTCAACTCAGGTTCTGTGAGTCCAGAGAATGTATTATGGAAGTGTCTGCATCATCTAGTTTGTCTATTTAATGACTAAACAGATTCAAATGTGGGTGAGTTATCCATCATCTGTTTCTAATGAATGATCAAAGAGACCTAAGAACTAGAAAGTGCTCCAGAGATGCCCAAAACAAATGAAAAGACCTTTGCATGACTGTGGTGTAGAGGAAGTAAATGCTGCCACCAATTGCTGAACGTCTATTCTATGTCTATTATCATAGAGGAGGTGGGGAATGACAGCAGAAATAATAGCAATGATTTAGCTAATTAACCCAGAGTCACAGACTTAGACTCTTGGGCTTCATCTAAATGCTTTCTTCAGCTTCTATGCAAATGCTTATAGTGTAAGTCTTTGTTACCTACCAAGTAGCCAACTCCATGCTCAAGACACTATTTGTTTGAAAAATCTATTTTGTTAGGATAAGTTATGGCTGAATTCCACTTCCCTGAAACTAGGTGTGCCAAATTAATTTTCATTCAATTCAACAAATATTGTACACACGCTAAGTTTCAAGTATTGTTCTTGGACTTGCAGAATGATCAACAGGTCGGGGTCCCTGACCTTGATATCTTTACAGCCTACCAGAGGAGGTGAGACAAGTTCCCAAATGACCACAAGAGAGATGAACATGCATGCCATTACAGAAGTAATAATATGCCGGGTTTTATTTAAAAATGAGGTGCCAGTGTTCATATCTCAATAAATTATGACATGTGTCTCCTACACCCCCTCCCCAGCCCTGTTTATATTGGAATGTCCACATGTTTTTCCAGCCAAGTGAGTCAGTCAAGATGTAAATATTAATTTATTTGATTGGACATACTCTGCTAGCTCATACTGTCAAGAAAACTCCCTTGTAGTAATGATACTACCAAACTTTGTTTGTATAGTGCTTTATAGTTTACAAATCACTTTTCATGTTAGTCCATGTAATCATCACAACATCTCTGTAAGGTAAGTAGTAATGTTCTCACCCACTTACACATGAAGGACCTAAATCTCAGTTAAGTAATTTACCCAAATCTTATGCAGCAGGGTAGTGATGAGCTATGACATATGGTTCCCATGACTCCATAGCTCAACTGTAAGAGCAGGACCTCTGTGGATTCAGTGCATAGTAGGTGCTTAGATGTGATGGCGAGGACACATAAAAGAAGCAGCCTTTACAGATTGATGCAATTGCAGTATGAGGAGATGGAAGGAGGGCATTCCAAGCAGAGGACAGGGCAAAGCTCAAAATACAGATGGCAGAAGTACAGGGCATGCTTTTGTATGATAAGAGCCATGCTTCTGTATGTGGGCTTGGGAATCATTAGTCCAGAAGAGATGGCTGACTCTCGGAGAGCTAACCAGAATGGCAGGGCAAGAAACGAAAGACAGAAGAAATGACCCTATGATCAGAGCCCTGGGATCACCTATGGTTATTGGGCGGGAAGCACTGAATGAGAAACCAAAGGAATGGTGAGAGGGTTAGGATCATTCCCAATTCTAGAAACCACAGGGAGAGACTTTCAGAGATAGCATGTGGTCATTAGGGATAATGACTGAGGAACAAGTGGGCAAGAGACCAATCTTCGTGAACTTAGAGAAGAACAGTGACAAAGTGACAACAGAAGTCAGAATGTAAGAAACAAGAGGGTGGGAAGGAATTGAAGATCAGGGGTGAGGAGGACCATGGCAGGTAAATTTTCCTCTCTCTCAGAAGCTGCCCTTCAAGTACTTGAAGACAGCTCTCAAATCTTCTCTTCCCTTTGTCAGGCAAAACGCTCTTGGTTAACTCAGCTGATTGTCATATGTTTTCCAGATACATAGTCACCATCATGTTTTCTTTCTTTAGAAATTGTTGGCTTGTCAGTTGTCCCCCTAAAGTTTGGCATCTAGAAATTAACCCTGCACCCCATGTTTATGGCCTGTTGAATATGGAGTAGAACATTATCATACGTTTTATTTCCTACACTTATTTTTAATAGCAGACCAGATTGAAATGAGCCACATTTCACTGTTGGTTCCTTGAGCTTACAAATGTGATTCCCCATCATCCACATCCTGTACTTGCCAACTATTTACGGAGACAACCCAAACAGGGGAGAGGGACCCTGGAGCCATGGGGTGGAGAGGGCGCGGGACTGGCATCCAGAAATCTCCATTTTAGTCTGGGCTTTGACACTTATTAAATATATGCCCTTGGGAAAGTCAGCCTATTTCTCTCTGAGCTCTGGGCTCTCTCAGAGACAGTGAGATTGGATGATATCTAAGCCTCTTTCTAGCTCTAAAAACTCTGAAATTAATAACTAAAAACCCTTCATTAATTTAGTACTCAGACATTTATAGAACTCAGTCCTGTGCCAGGCATGGCTAGGAATTCATGATATAGTGGTGAATAAGACAGAGATGGTCCCAATCCATGAGGCTTAAAGTCTCACAGTGACATTTTAAGGCGGAAAAGTACTTGGTTAAATGCAGGGAAGAATGAGTGAGGAACAAAGACCCAGACAGTGCTGTCAAATTATTACCTGCCAACAGGTATGTGGAAGGGCAGCGGCCTTGAGGACTTTCAAAATATGGGATGAAGAATAAAGTCTCTACATTTGTAATTATACCAAGAAGTAATCTCTTTGTCATTTCTTAGCTATCAGAATCATATGTGGAATAACACAGTGAACAAGAGAATAGAAGAGTGTGGCCCTAAAACTTTCCAGGGATCTAGTATTTATAGGAAGAAGATGATAGGGGCTTACTAAAAGATCATTATTTTTCTCAGAGCATGTCAACTGGAGATCTAAACCTATGATATCTTAAAATCCCATTTTTCAACAGATATGGGCAACCTAGAAGGAAAACCACCCCTCTTGTGTGCTTCTGAAAGCAAATGTGGGCTATGAAGATGAATTTCTCTCTTCCCCCTTCATCCTATGCTACCATGGAGTTTCAGTTACCTATTGCTATTGTAATAAGCTAACCCAAAACTTAATGGTTTCAAACAACAACTATGTTGTTATTACTTCTCATAGTTTTGTGGGTTGACTGGGTTCAGCTGAGTAGTTTTTCTATTCCATATGACATCAGCTGGGGTTGACTTGTCTGGGAGCTTAATTGGACCAGAATGTCCAAGACGGTTTAGTCACATATCTGGTACTTTAGCAAGGATAGCTAGAAGGCTGGTTCCACTGGGACACTGGAATACCTGAGTCACTCTACATATAGTCTTAGGACGTTTCCTGTTCCATATGGACTCTCTACTTGGTTGCTTCATGCAGCCTCTTTAGCTGAGCTCTGGGCACTCTTGCTGGTCCATGTCACTGACGCTCCAAGACCTGAGTGGCCAGAGCTTCTACCTGGTGAAATGGGAAAGCAGGATTCCATGCTCTGTTAGAGGGGTTTTTAGCACATGCCTTTTTTGTTTCTTTCTTAATTCCTCCACTGGGTGAAATCTGAATAATAAACACTATGCTGAGAATAGAATTGATCTTTTTTTTTCTCTTTGATAGCTAAGGTTCTGAGGCTAGACCAAGCTGGGATGAAGTCTCTCCCAAGAAGATCCTCTGCCCCTCATGCAAATAGACCCATCATCTATTAGACGTGCCTAGGTCTCACTGTTTAGGGTCACGTTGGAATTTCTACTACTCACACAAACACTTACAGATATAATTTTATACATCAGCATAGAAATACAAATATGTGCTTATAAAGTGCTTTGATTCCCATACAAAGATCATGCTTTAATAAGAACAAAATATTATTAATATCAAAGAATGACAAAGCAAAAATACACAAATATATTCAGCATTCCACTTCTCTTTCCCCAAGAAGTACATGGGCTGAATTTCAGAAATAACTTGGGAGTTGAGAAAGAAAGCAGTTTTGAAGAACCAGCTGCCATCTGTGTGAAGGGCAATGAGAATGACAAAAATGGGTGAGGAGGAAAGTGGACATTAAGAATGCTTGCTATGCATGAAGTGTAAACCGCCCCACTTCTTGGGCATTTTCTTGAGATACTGAGTAAATATTTGAAATTCTTTAAGTTACATATAAAATTTAAATACTGATATTTAAATACATTTCTCCCAAGTTTTTGTGTTTACATTTTTTCAGAGACTGGGCCCTGGGGCATGTGTGGTGGAGGGGAGGCATTGTGAGTATATGTATATCTGAGCTACACTGCTGATACTCTTAAATCACTATCCATAGAATTGTGATTTGAATATTTTTAAAGGGGGAATAAGTTTGCATGAGTCCAAACTATCCTATTTTTTTCCCCCTGAAATACTGGCACATGTTTATAAGATCTAGCCAGGAATAAAAGAAACTTGTAAAGTTTGTGAAACAATAAAAGCTAACTTGCTTTATTGCCCACAGAATGATATAACTTATTACCTGAGTCCTTTGTATGCAATTAAATCCATTGAGTCAACTGAATAGAGTATGTGATGTACATCTGCATTTCAGTGGTAGGATGATAAGGCATCTAGAATAGAGTTGAACTTGGAGCCAGGTATAGGCAGCTTTAGTGAGGATCATGGGGACAGAACCAGAGCTATCTCTGATCCACCAATTCGGATTATTGTTTCCCAATAGTGTAGAGAATTATCTGAGACTTCAATTCATAGAGAGTAGAGAAAAGCCTTCACAGGGTCCCTGCCATGTCTTTAGCATAATGGAGACTGCATGGCACTGTTTGTCAGTTAAGCTCTCTACGGCATGAGATCTGAGTGGTGCATCTTTATAGCCTCAAAGAAGCTAAAGTAAGCTAAATAAAGGTGAAGAAAGAAGCTCCTGCCCTAATTAATTTTCATTTGAATTCAGAATTCAACTGAATCCAACCAACTCCTCTTAGCTAAGCAGCTTACCTTAGAAAAACCTGGGTAATGCTACGGTCTACCTAAACACTTGGCAAGTATACAATAAAAAAAGGTTGATTTGTACCACTACATCTTTATGTTCTTCCTCCATTTTTCTTCATTTTAAAATTCTCTAACTGTTCAACCCTCTCCCTTAATTCTTGACATTAATGAATGTTTCATTTTACATGGAAGATTTGAAGAGTACACACACACACACACACACACACACACACACACACGAGCAATTTGAAGACCATCTCTGTTTCTTGTTATCATTAGAACATGTGACAATAATGTGTTCATCCATCAAGGAATGGAGCACAGAGGAGCCCACCTTTTCTGTTTCATATGTTCCTTTGTCTAAGTGTAGAAGATCTGGATCACAGCTGTTGTCAACTTTTTGAAGGCCAGTGTCTATAGAACTTTGGAATTGTACTCTGTTTCCCTCTTGATAGGAGTGGTGTTAAATGTGCCTTAAGGTATTTGAGGAAGATAAGAAAGGAGAGAATTAGCTATATGTTTTAGTAAACTTGCTGCCTTCCTTGAGTTATGTTGCTGTTTTGCCATCTTTTATATGTTAAGGGAGATATCTCAAAACGCATATGTTATCTCTACCCTATACCTAGGTAGGTGATTTATGTTCTTCCTCGTCTGAAAAGATAAGAGCTTGGTGAAGATGGTCTCTAAAGTCTCTCCTAGCACTTTCAGTGGATGTATTTATAACAAGTTATGGAAATGTCACAGCTTATCTATAGATCAAGCCCACATTATATACAGTGCATCCCCTCTGATGGAATTCTTTTTGCTACTTTTTCTTTAGACATGGTTCTGCAAGGGTAAACTTCTCTACATGTTTTTATTTGTGTTGTATTTTATTTATTTTTATTTTTTATTTTTTTAGAATCTTTGTCTTGTCCAGGAAGATATCTACCTACCTTAAAGAGAAAGTAGATATTTTTTAAGCATAACTCCCTCTCCAGCCCATGAAGGTTATTTTGCTAGGGTAATGGAGTTTCTTTTCATTGACATTCTGGGACAGATCTTTAAATTCAGCTACATCTGGTCACCTTGCCTCAAACCATGTTATAGCTGTTTCTCTAAATCAGACCTGAACTAAGCAGGAACATCTGTACCGAGAATTATGAGGCCCAGCTGAACATTTTGGACCCGCATGTTCCATCTCACTTCTTTCTGCTTTAACCTTTTAGCAATTATCTTTACAATCCTTAGAAATGGTAATTAAAGTTGGTAGAAGAACAAACAGAATATTGAAGTGTTTTCAAGTTCCAAACACCAGGTATATAAATGTCAGTGGCTTAAATATGGTTACAAGAATGTTTTTAGGAACAACCCCCACCGATCTTCTCAGGGATCATATTTAGACTTTTCTTCAGGGGGTATAACACTGCTAATCAAGCTTGCGTAGTTGGCAGCCCTTAGCTGGGGACACCTGAAGGTACTTCAAGAATATGTTTATTTCCCCAGACAAGCCTGCTGAAGCACTAGGTATGGATAGGTGTACTGACATCACAAGGTCTCTGTATAAAAGGTTTAGTCACCTACCAATACAATAACTCAACAATACTTTCAAAGATAAGCAGATGGTCTGCTAAGTGGACCCTTTCAACATTGAAAGCAATTTATTCAGTGAATCTGCCTGCCAGCTCTCTATAAATTTGTGAATGTGTGCAGACAGATTTGCTGATTCTCAATGCATGATAAGCTGATTGATGACTGTGAATTTGGAGACATTTATAAATATTATTTTGGTATCTATTCTCATAAACCTCTGAAATACTTCTCTTTCAGCATTACAATGAGGAAATTTGTTAAGATTATGTGCTCATAAGTTTTTATTCTTTTTTACAATTGAATTATGCTGTTCACTTGTTTCCCCATCCCCCTGTTAGAATATTCCAGTCAGGAATAAGGTTATTGGGGTTAATAGGAAGGAGGCCACTGAGAGTAGACTGAGTTTTTGCTTTTGTTATTTCATAGCATTTGGTTTCATTAAAATAGTCTTACCAGGAAAAAGCCTTCAAGTGATTAAATATCTTCAAAAAATCAGAGACTTTTGTTTATCAACAATTAGAATTTACTAATATCAAGTAAAATCAATTGTTGTTACCAAATGTCAGGTCCTTTAATAAAGTTAAAAAGATCTATATTTTTATGTAGAATCTGCTTTTTGAAAATTTTGGATTTTTTTTTTTAATTTCATTGGGACTATTCTCATTTTTGGCTTGGTATATCAA
The DNA here is from genome assembly GCF_001890085.2 of Hipposideros armiger. NCBI lineage: Eukaryota > Metazoa > Chordata > Mammalia > Chiroptera > Hipposideridae > Hipposideros > Hipposideros armiger. The sequence continues at coordinate 1,092,620 of NW_017731644.1, read as the reverse complement.
TATTTTAAGGGCAAGTGAGCATATTGATCCTTTGGCTCAATTTCCTTCAAACCAGAAGTTACTTATAATTTCACAATGGGAACAGATTTTTCTCTCTCTTCCCTTGGTTTCTAGGTCACTTTGATTTTTAGAATCAGAAGGTAATGATATTGGGTGGCAGGGCTATGTTTTTGCTTTTTGAATCCATGTAAGCTCTCATCGTTTCCTCTTAGTACTTAATAGCGATTCGCAGAACTGAAGCTAGAGATTTTTTTGGCTCCAAGAAAAGTTTCTATTCAGTTATTGATTCAATAAACATTTGAGTGTCCTGTTGAACTCATAACCCCGACATCAGTCATTTCATTTATTCATTGGTATTTAAATATAGGTGTATATTCAGATAACACAGCGGCCAGTTATTTAAATTATTTTCCTAGTATTATGAGAATTTGTAGCTTAACTATCTTAATTCTTTGTAAACTATGAACCAAAATATGGGCATAAATATACTTTTCAAAATCCTTTGGTAGGAAAAAAAGTTAACAATGTGGTTTTTAGCACTGCACTTTGTAAGTACTATTGAAACTGAAATCCTACCCAGGGGATATGAGCTTGGTTATATTTCAGTTTTCACATGAAAACTAAATGAAGAATTAAGAACAAATGAAGAATTAAGAACTGATAATTTGAGTGCATGTTAGTATGTTTAAGCTTCTATTATTTCTACAGCCCTGTCTCCCAGCCTGAAAGTAAATGGCCACCTCTCCCAGAGTTATAAGAACATTATGAGCTACTTGAAAGCCCCAGCCATAATTCACTCCATCACCAACATTACAATTTCTCTAGAAATTATGACTTTTCCTTAATGACGATAGAGATTCCAAAATGTGACCCAGTTGTTCTGTATTTTTAACTTGACAAATTCTAGTCACATGTCATAAAGCAAACTTGTAAGAAGTAGGAAATTCTTGAGGGGAGTGGGGTGGGGGAAAGAGGTAGTTTTTCTTTGACCAAACAAGTTCATTGAGAGCAGATGAGTCAGAATCCTAACCAGCATTCTCTGGAGCCACTGAGAGATCAATGAGGGAACAGTTGGTGCCAGGTCATGGTGGGAGGAGTGTGAAGTAGAAGACAAAAGTGTATTGTAGACATCGTTTGAGTTTCTAACTTTCCCCCAAAGCCAAATGCAAAAGCTTTTCTTGTTATTCAGCAGCTTCTGTTTTATTTTAGTTTTAAACCACCTTTTCCTGCTAATGAGGAAGAGAATGGAGTTATTTGAAAGATTCCCGTTTCCTGTATTTACCTACTTCCCTCTCTATATACTGATTGCTCAGCCCCATTAGTGAGAACATATACCACAACAATAAATTGCTTCCATGCCTTCCTGGAGCTAATGAGATTCTATACTGAGAGCCGGTATTTCTACATTCCTGGGTTCTCTAAGGAGTACTTTGGTGTGCCAGTGATCAGATAGAGGAGTCACTGGTTGAAGCAGGAAATCAGACTGTAATTGGAGAAGCAGTCTTCATCATAGGGTACAAATTCTAGCACATGACAGACAGCCTTCGTGATTCCTGGGGAACAGTCCTTAGGAGTCTAGAAATCCTATAGGAGCAGATACGTGTCTCAGTAATGATTACTTGTTTCTTGCCCTATTCCTGTGGGTGAATGACCAGGTCTGAATCCAGGGAGACTGGAATCTTAAAGAGACATTGTTTCTGGTCCCTAATGTCGCCAGCCACTGGCCCTGTATGAAGTTCCACCACTTCTCACGTTTCTGTTTTCCCATCTGCACAGCTAATACCCCTGAACCATAAAAATGCAACGGGGTGCTGTTTTCGATGCATTTTTATGATATACTAACTACCATATAACTGCAAGGGGAGTTTTGACATCAAATACAAAGTAACCATGTTTTTCAAACCAAAACTCAGGAAACCTGGTCTGATGATGGAAAATAGAATTTTTAAAATCCTGGAAATTTTCAAGTTTTAGTCAAAGTTTCGTTGAATTCAGAGTCTGGGTGTTGATAGCCTGATGAGCCATGATCTCTGTCCTCAAGAAATTAATTGTAATAAATTTGATGTAATACTGTCATAAATGTATTTTCATAGACAACGAATAAAAGGAAGACTAAGGATGGTGAAAATCAGTATAAATCTGGGTTTTCCTTGTTGATATTTTCGGTCGGCATAAATGGGCCATTAGACATGGATCCATGTTACATGTTCAATATCAGTGCTCCCCAGGGTTATTACCTCAGCTCTCCTGTCTTCTCATTCTTCTTTCTTTCCCTCGGCAAGTGTATTCATTCCAAGTATCATCTACTTCCCATATGATGTCAGCACTTACATATTATCTTCATACCAGTCTCTTTCCTGTGCATGAAACTCACCTTTCTCTGCCCAAGACACTTCAGACTCTACTTTTCCTGGAACTGAGCTCCTCCTCTAACCCATATCATTTCTCCTCCAATATTTCCTATTTTGTTGAAGGTAGTACTATCCACTCTGCTCTTTATTCAAACCCAGGCAGAAAATGTACTTATAGCCTGAGACTTATACTCTACATTCAGGTGGCCACCATATCTTATGATCCTTTCTTTCCCAGTCAGCTTTAGGGTCTTCAGAAGTTCTTATCTGAATAATTGAAATAATCTGAAAACCTCGTGTCCAAGTTTACCATCAGAATACTCTTTCAAACTTACAAGTCCATTCAAGGCTCTGGCTTAGTCTTTCAGTGACCATGATTCACAATTTGGCCCCTGCCCACTATACAAATCCAGTTCCCATCACTTGTTCTCATGTACTCCACACTCTTGCCATTTTAGACTGCTTAAAAGTCACCAAAACAAGGTGTCTTAAGCCTCCATGCCTTTACCCAGGCTGTTCCCTCTTCCTGGAACAGGAATCTTTTCTTCCTCACTCCTATTCTCCTTGTCCAGTGGGTAAATCCACTCTTTCTTTAACACCACTTTAAAGTCTTCCATAATCCTTCCTGGGAGAGGTAATCACCCTTGCTGTGTATTCCTGTAGCATTCTGTGCTCACCTAAATTCTTTCATTGTCTTAATTAAGATATTTTAACCACAGTTACAAATAGTCTCTAAAATGGGTAATAGTTCAAACACAGTAGACTATTCTTGATCACTTAACAGTATTAGGTAAGTGAATAGGTCATAGGGTGGCCTTCCTTCATGCAATCATTCAGGGAGCATGGCTAATAGAGCCTCTGCCACCTTTAACTTGTCTCCTTTCCAAACCAATCTGGGGACAAAAGAGAATGGGGGAGAGGATGTGGGAGATTTTTATGGACCAGGCCTGGTAGTAGCACCCATTACTTCCAGCAGCTAATACTCAGTCTTGAACACAACTGGAGAGGAGGCTTGTGTACCAAAATGATGAGAAGATGGTGGCTTTTAGCATCTAGAATATGTCCATTAGTGAAGTTCCTGGCCATTTATAGGAATTGAGTAAATGTGTGTACATAGGAATGAATAAAAGAATAAATGAGTAAAAATACTACTTTGGATTTAAATAATAAATTTTAAAAACAGCTTGAAATAGAAGTATAAGATTTGTATATTTATGTATCTTGATATCTCATTCATTGTAACTGTGTTTCTAAAACATGCAAAATATTATTATCCATGATTGATAGATACAGATATTCAAAACTAACTTAATATTGACCAAAGTGATTTGGGTATTTTAAATTGGCCAATTAGTAATACTGTTCATGGAGAAGTTAAATTAGAAACAGACATGCACAAGATGTCTATAGGGACAAAATGGTTATAATTACATTCATTTAACTTTCACATTCTTATCTGGTCTCAGGATTAAATTGAATTTTAGTTTAATTAAGACCTTCTGCCTTGATATCACATAAAAGTATTTGATAAGTTGAGCATTTTTGTGAGAATTGTGGGACTTATAAAATGTCATCTTTCTTGGGAAATACAAACAGGCAGAAACTCGTTTTTAAACAAATACATGGTTGTGATTGAGAATTAAAGTATAAACCAAATGGACAGAGTGTTTGCTGATCATCCTTCATTGTCAGGAGCATTTAGTTATTATAGTTGACATCTTTTTCTTCTGGAGAATATTTGCGTCATTTTTGTCTATTTCTTTAGTCAGTTTAACAAAAGAAGTTTCCCACAGGCACAAAAGCCTTCACAAAGAAAATACACTAAGTTTATTAGTCTACTCTTCAGACTTTAGTTTTTAAGAACTCTGGCATTGAATGACTAAAGATGGCCACCATTTTGAATAATAGAGTTAGAATTCAAAATAGCATAGGATTTTCAGAGAAATTGTTCATAAAACGTGAGATTCAGTAGTGATCAGCATACATTAGTCCTCTTGAAAACAAAGTTAAAGCCCATCAATTCTAGGTCACTTTATTATTTTTTTAAATTTTTCAATTAGAGTTGACATTCAATATTTTATTAGTGTCAGGTATACAGCATAATGGTTAGACATTTATATAACTTATGAAGTGATCTCTCTGGTAAGTCCAGCATCTACCTGACACCATACATAGTCATTCCAATATTATTGACTACATTCCCTATGCTGTACTTTATACTATGACTATTTTGTAACTACCAATTTGTATTTCTTAATGCCTCACCTTTTTCCTCCGTGTCCCTCAAACCCTCCTCCCATCTAGCAACCATCAGTTTGTTCATTCTAGGCCATTTTAAACTCAGCTCTTGATCTTTTTCAGAGAGGTGCTATTCGTTTTCTACAACTTGAAGAGCTGTGAGTGGTTCTGAATACCAAGCCCAGAGTGTGTATGCAGCAGGAAGTAGGGAATCCCTGAAAGCTACTGAGCTGGGAAGTAACATGGTCAAGACAGGTTTTGAGGTATATTAACTGTAGACTCAAGGAATGATTGACCTTGATGAGAAAGAACTAAGAGAAAATTAATTTTAAATGTAACAGAAATAAGTTAGGTTAGCTAGAAGGATACATTTCCAAGTATTAGTTATTGCAAATTCTACCTCTGCTTGTTTAGTGCTGGTTAATTCTTAAGAAACTTAATGTAGGAGAAGAAACAAGAAAACCTCTCACTGCACCCTACCTCTTGATGATTGTATCAGTTTTCTGTTGCTGCCATAATTACCACAGATGTGATAGCTCAGAACAATATAAAAATGCTATCTCACAGTTTCTGTAGGTTAAAAGTCTAGCAGGGCATGGCTGGATTCTCTGTTTAGAGTTTCATTAGGCTAAAATCAAGGTATTGGCCTAAGATGTAGTTCTTACCTAGGGCTCAGGTCCTCTTCCAAACTCACCCATTGGCAGAATTTATTTCCTTCTCATGCTTCTCACGTGTCTTCCTCCATCTTCAAGTTAGTAACAGCACGTCAAGTCCGTGTCAGCTTTTGAAATTCTCTGAATTCCTCTTCTGCCCTCACCCCATTGAAATCTCTGCTTTTGAGACCACGTGTGATTACATTGGGCCTACTTGGATAACCCAGGATACCAACCCTATCTTGAAGTCAACAATTAAGTAAACGTAATTATATCTGCAAAGTCCCTTTTGCCATGTTAAGCAATATGTTCACCAATATGACCCTAAGTAAGGAAGTAAAAGGGCCCAATGTCTGTCTATCACAATGATACCGACTGTACTGTATATCAACAGAAGCCATTTACATATAAGTTATAAAAAATTATACTCCTTCCCAAAAGACTCAGGGTTTAAAATGATTTTAATCTATTATGAATTATTTCAGACTTGCATGACAGTATAAATTAATATGAACACTCCCGTAGTTATTACTGATATTACCAGTACCCTAAAAAAACTATAAAATTCAAAATGTATAAAAGTTGAAAAGTTCAAACAATATGAAGATAATGCGAAGGTCATATAATACCCATTTGTAATGTTCATTGCAAATATAAATATGATCGAAGAACTCCATGTATGTTAACAGCTTAGATTTTCACTTGTTCCTTGGGCAGAATGTGCTTTTGTTGATAATAATGGCTATTATTTATTGAATGCTTCCTATATGCAAGTCACTGCACTATGGGCTTTACATATGTTATCCCCTACTTTCTCAGCAATGTAGTAATGCTGATACCATTCCTATTTTATGGTGAGTAAACTGAGGCTCAGAGAGGCAGTAGAAGGCCTTATTCCTTGAGTTTATAGGAGTCACTTAAGGCTTTGTCCTTCACCAGAGGTTTGAGTAGCTCAGTAGCAAAATGACATAATAAAATGGAATGGGGTTTAGAGTCAGATCTGTGTTTGAGTGCTAATTTCAACACTTACTAACTTGGCACATTCCTGAAACCCTTTGTGCCTCCTGTTCCTAATTTGTAAAGTGTGGCTAATAACTGACACCTCCTGGGGTTGGTGCAAGATAACACATGTAAAGAACCTGGTATGTGATAAGCTCTAGATAAAAGTTCTCCAATACCTCCCTCCAGAGTGGCTAAAGTACATCTGGTTCTAAAGCATTTGAATAACTCAGGAAGTCAGTCCTGGGCTTAAGCAGTTCCTCCTGTCCTAGATATTTAACAGGACATCAGGATCCATCTGATGCTCAGATCTATGGGACTCACTTCTATGGCACTAGTGGTAGATCTCTGGGGGTCCCCTATGTGACACAAACATGTGGATAACACAGGGGAATGATAGCCTAGGAGCCTGACCACACTGGACCTGGCCACAAAGATAACTTATAATCACTGAATTTTGACATGGACACCAGTCAATTAAGAGGCATCAACTTAGCAGGGACTTTTCCTGGCATTCATCCAAGGGACCACATGCCAGAATGTTCTAGTAGCTCTCACATTAATATGTATCTGTGTGCATTGTTTTTGATGGCTCTAATCAGACTTGAACAGAATCCAAAAGGTTTCTATGACTCGGAGACATTAATTCCTAGATCCCCCTCCCTCCAGGCTCTGTCTGAAGGCTTAATTCGGCTATCTTATCTCTCTAGGTATGTGGAGACGAAAACCAAGGGGCTGTTTTCCTGCGGGAATTTCCACTGGTTCGAAGAGAGAGCATTTATGAAGATTTCCTGTCTGACCTCATGAATAGTCACAAAACTGAAGACCCGGTACAGTGTCTCTTCTAATTATTCTTAGAAACACAGACGTTTCATTGCTAATTCTGGCTTGTGGTGATGGTTGGTTTTAGCAAACCTGAAGAGGTTTGTATGGCGTTTCTCGTATCCATGAGAAGGAAAGGGAAGCCAAGTGGTAGGGCAGTGGGCAGACTGCGGGGCAGCTTCCTGCCTTTCCTGTGTCTGGCGAGCTTCAAATATTTCACTCGAGCATTAAAGTTTGTTTGCGGCAGCATGTGGAGGATGCACATTAAAATAACTGATGTTTTGCCAGCTAGTCTGAGCATTAAATGGTAATAATTTAAATGAGTGAAGGAAAAAAGGAGATTTCTATGGAAAGCCCAAATTGTTTTATGGGTCAATGGAAAGTCGACCATCCTCCAATCTTAGCTTCTTTGTGGATATTTTTACTTCAAAGTGTTAGTCCTGTTTATTTTATGAAAGTTTGTTTCTCTGGTGGTGTTTTTTGGGTGGCGGGGGTGGGGGGAGGTCTAGAAAAGGAGCTCTCAAATGAAAACAAATGGTATCGTTGACAGGGGAGGTCAAGATGCAGGTCCCTCTCTGCCAATCACATGGTGACTTGTGGTCTGTACTTTATTGTGAGAATTGGATGGGTAACTTGTGGAAGTTCTAAACGCGGATTCATGGTGATGGCCTTGTGCTCAGAAGTACTCATGTTGGATGTAGAGGATGCTGCATGCACAAGACAGGGGATTTCTTGTCCAATCATAAAATGGTAGGATCACAGAAAAGAGTGCCTTAGAATGCCTTCAAAGCAAACATGTAAGTGGCTTAATTTCTAGCTCCTCTACCCTGCCTCTTTATAGCTCTCTCTCAAGAGAGTGCTTTTTGCATGTTTGTCTCATAAACTTCTCTTCCAGAGTAAATTAGCTTTCTCAGCAGCCTCTCACAGACCACCTCTTACTGTTTTTGTTATTTCCATCTTCTCTCTGACAGACAGTCACATCCCTGTCAGATCTTGTGCCTGCCCCAGTAGGACAGGAACAGTAGTGAAGGTTTCCAAGGATACTATAATTAATTTTCATATGGTGTGTATATATTTTTTTCTCAATAAACTCTGAATATGCAGAGCCTGCCTTTTAAACTTTTTGTTTGCTCAAGGCTTTGTGTGTGTGTGTGTGTGTGTGTGTGTGTGTGTGTGTGTGTGTGATCTATGGCACACACACTGCCACTTAAATTTTTTTTTCCTGCTTCCTGTGAACACACTCTTGCAGTTGTATTTTGATTTTGTCTTGTTTGATGGTATACAAACCTGAAATATGTTAGCACATTTTGGATTTGGTTTATTCGAAGTCCGAAAAGTGCTGTTATGTGGATACATCATGCAAACTTCATCAGCAAGTCTAATTATTACATAATTTATACCATAAAGGAAATTGAATATTATGAACTAATTATGAACATAATGGAATTGTTATAGTGGTGCCACTAAAAACAATTTTTGTCACTTGCAAGCATTGAAAGGTGTCATGAGCAGTATTACATGATTTGACATTGATTTACATCATCATAAAAACTGTATGCTGTAGAATTTCATAAAACCTGCTGAGGTCACAGGTAATTGAGTGGGTGGACACATTCAATGTGCAAGAGAATTACCTACCAACGCAGTCAGAACTGGGGTCATACAAGAAAATGGGAGGGAAACGAAAAGATCCAAGCTTCCTAAATAACAGAAGCTAATTCAGCCTCCTAATAAGTTTGTGAAATTCTAACAATTTCCATGGAAGGTGTGTCTCTCTGAGCACGTTGTCTGGTCCACAAGATAAAAAACTTTTAAAGTGTAACTTTATTTTCTAAAAAGACATTACAAGATGAATCACTATCATCTGTGTATTTGTGTAAGGGGAAGAGTTTAAACATGAGTTACTACTTGTATTAACAGCCAGAAAAGTGGAAATTCCTTTTGTGCCCCTTATTTATGAGCTTCTGCTCTATTGAGAGGAGGCTCTTCAGCAGAATGGGAGAATCATCATGAAAAAAACATTCCTGGTATAGGTCACAGTAAACACTTGCCAAACGCTGGTAGGCGAGACAGGAAAGATAGTCGAGCAACATAATCTGATTTATACAACTCTGTCTGCTTTCAGGTAAGTCCTCCTTGGTATCCTAAACATTTATACACTATTTCACTCTCCCTACTGGATTAGTAGTTCTGCTCCTTGAGGCGGGCTTCCATGTTGATTCTCACCTCCCTAACATCTGGTCCTGCATTTGAATATGATAAATGCTCAGTTGTGTTAAGTGTTTGTTGATGAAGAAAACCCACCATGGTTATTCTCTATTACTCTGTTGTTAGCATTTTATGTTGAAAACACTGTGAGAATTCCATCATAGACTATGAACGAAATGTGGAACTCCATCTAAATGCAAAGTAGAATGGTATGAATGACTTCAGTTATTTTTTATGAGGCGATGAAAGAATATTTGGGTTTATCTCCATGATGTCCTTTCAAATGAGTATATAGGTTTGTAATAAAAAATGTGAATTCAGGGATGTTTGCCCACAGGAAATTTATTGCTGTGGAAGTAACAAATTTATCCCCAATACGTATAACATTTTGGACAAGGGAATCTTAACTGTAGGAAACATCTTGTCACACTTTTGGGTAAAATTATTGTTATCCTCTTTTTAGGTCTTTAATTTTTTTTCTTCATACCCTTTCTTTGTTCTTTTATATACTTTAAAAACCCTAACAGGCTAACTTATTTGTGAAAACCTTTAACTTCAAAGCTTAATTTTGGGGGGCCATGTTTGACTTTTAAGTGACACTTCTTCAACTCCTTCTCAATGAGGGTCCTTTGGCATGAATTAACTTTTACATTGCATTAGCAAATTTCTCTAGTTAGCTTCCTCTCAGAGGTTTAATTCCATTCACCACACTGTGAAAAGCGATCTAAGTGAACTGTTTGTCTAGAACCCACAGTGGGCAACTAAACTTCTAATTATTGCCTGAAACTCTGAGTGTGTATGATTTGCATTGTTTGCAGAAATAGGATGCTTCTCAAAGGATGTTATTCATTCTTGGAATAGTGAAGAATCAGATCACATTGTTTTGGTTGTCAGCTGGATACGAAATCAGGATAATAATTAACATGAAATTCATTACAGACTGGGATTTTCTTCAGTATGTAATTAGTGCAAACCTCATTTGCCAGTAGCTTTATAGTTCACAAAGCCATTTTTGAAGCCGCTATTTTACATTGGTAGAAAAGAAAAGTTATTTAAATATTTGTTCCATTTGAGGGTAGAGTGGTCCTTTTAATGACTAGTAAAGTAGAGGTTCCCTTGAGGAATAAAGGTTAGCTTTTGGAAGGGAATCCTGAAATGCTGGTCTTTAATGACTATGTGTGAGAAGATAGTTTGTTTTCTAGGTCAAGTCAGTAATTCTCTGAAGTTTAACTAAAACAAAAATTGCAATTTATTAAGAATGGTTCTGCTTTCAATTTTTTTTTCTCCCTTGGTTTGTTGAGGCAGGGGGGACTGGTGGGGGCAGGTATTCTTTCTGTGAACTGAAAAATTAGTTCAACCAGCACACATACACTTATGTAAAACAGAATATAACTATTTCCATATGTTCTCAAGGTGTTCATTAGCCTCCTCCCAAACCCTGCCGAGGGAAAGGAAACGTTAGGATGTAACTGATAACATCTGAAGATAATAACTTAATTTGCTTGATTATACTTCTAACTTGGCTACTATTTTGGAGTATTTAGTGGACATAAATAGAAGGAAGTAGCAATGTGTTGAGAACATTTATGTTACTGAAAAGTGACTCAACTTGTTGTACTGTCATTAGCATCTGCCCTCCTGAATTCATTCAGTACTCTTTACAGAACTACCTTTTCCCAAAACAAAAGTTTGATCTATTTGTTCCTCATAAGTGTTTGAGGAATAAAGAGAAGAAGAAACTAACATTTATTTGCAAGTGCACACGTGCTCAAAGCTGCTTATGGCTCCATAAAGCCTTATTGGATACCACCATATTTTTTATTAACTGATTTTATGCAAAGAAAATTCTGCAGTGACATTGAAGGAGCCAGGTATTTCACAAGTAGAAATACAGTCCAATTCAGTCTTTGATTTCAGTGGCTCCTTTACAGGATAACTTGGATTGGCTACCAAAACTCTTCCTTGGGAAAATACCCTGAGACAAGAAGACTAGATCTGGTTACTAGTACATTTGTTACTTTGAGTTATATAATATGATATCACAAATAAAAAATCAGAACACACTACAAAGCATATATATGTTACCCTGCGAGGGTTTTAAATGTTTTTGTCTGTGTTTGTAAGAATTACCTAACATATTATAACTCTACCAGTCATGAACTGTTTGAAAAAACTTTGTTTTACATATAAATATTTTATATAACTCCACATTTTCTGATCACTTTTTGGTAGTCTACACTAAAACTCTTCATCATTTCTGCCTTTCTGTGGAAAGGACAAGGGAGCTCAGAGAAGGTCCAATATGCACCAAGCACTTATTAGGGATTTATACAAACTCCTCAGAACAACCTGAAGTAGGCAGTGATAGCGCCATTTTGCCATAGTAATAATGAATTGGAAATGTCATTTTCGAAAGCTACCCCTCACAATTGTTACAAAACTATAAAAACAGGTCTGAAAGAGGTACAAAACCTGAATGGAGGATCAATGAATTATTAAAAATAAGCAGTCTATTAATACCATATTATTCACTTGTATACAAAAGAAGCCAGTGGAACCAATAATGTATTGTATCTAAGAAAGGCAAAACAGGATTTAAATAGAAGGAGAAAAGAGGGTAAGCCAGGAAAACCACAGATTGTTTGCAATAGCACACTGTGTTTTCCACTTCTTGTTGTTTGAAATAGAAAATTGCTGATTAGCTGGCAGCCACCAAAGTCAGTCTTCTTCCTTGAATGACAACCTGGGTCAACAGAGTAAACAGTGTCAGTTGTCTGGATTCTTGAAGAGAACTCAGGAAGTCAGCTGTGTGTACACAGCACAGGCTTTTCTCTGTACTATGATCAGTCAGGTTTCTGTGTTAGTGCCTCCATTTCATTATGCCAGGTCTTATCATCATGTCTCTTATCAAAATATTTCAGGGGAAAATGATAAATCTTGACTGAAGGGTTAAAAAAGACTTAAGTAAAGAGATAGACAATGTTCATGAATGGTAAGTCATAATATCATGATGATACCAATCTCCCCACAAATTAATCCACGTATCCAGTATAAGCAGAATAATTTTAAAAGAGAAAGGAGATGGAGGTTTACTCTACCAATAAAGATATATTATGAAGCTATAAGAATTAGTGTGAGTTTAGAATATAGACAAATGCACCAATATAAATGAGTGAAGAACCTATAAAGAACTTGATCTATGACAAAGGTAGTGTTACAAATAGTTGGGAAAGGATGTATTAATAAATGCTCACTATACATGAAAGTAAATTCTAAATAAATTGAAAGCCTTTGTGTGAAAAGCATGAATTTAAAACTTACACATGAAAATGTAGAAGAATTTATATAAGTTCTGAGTTGGGAAGGTTTTCTTAAGACATAAAGAGTCCAACTTGTAAAGGAAAATATTGATGCTTTAAATTATATTAAAATTTTAATATGTCATTAAACACTTAATGTCTAAAAATTCCATGGAAAAAGTAAAAAGACAAGACACAGCTGGGGAACATTATTTGCAATACATGTAACTGGGGAAAAACATCTATGCTATATAAAGAGCTTCTAGAAATTTTATTTAAAAAGACAAACATCTCAGTGGGGAAAAAAATGGGTCATCAGACATGGATGGCTAATATGCATTAAAGATGTTTAACCTTACTAGTCATCGGGAATTTACAAATTAAAATAATAAGGATATGATATTTGATGCCCATTCAATTGGCAAAATTTTTAAAGGGACTAACAGAGGCAAGTGTCAGTGAGAAAGAAAGGTAATGAGAGACACCCCTATATTGCTTTTGAGCATAAAATGGTGTAACCATTTTATAGAACTTGACAATGTCTATAAAGCTGAATGTATATATGCATGTCCTAAATCTCATCAATTTCACTTTAGAAATCGACCCTAGAAAAACATTTACACATATGTTCAATGAAATATTGAATGTTATAGCCTCGACTTGAAAATCTTAAATATCCATCAGAAGGTAAATAGATGAATAACTTGTGGTCTATTCATACAACAAAATATTATAGAAGCACTTAAAGTAAAAAACTAGATCTACATGCATTAGTATAGATAAATCTCAAAAACATGTTGAAGGGAAAATGATACCATTTTTAATATGATACTATTTGTATCAGTTTTACTATCACATAAAAGTTTATAAATATTGTTTAGAGAAAATGATTATGTATGCAAACAGGTGGGAAATATACACTTGAACTTTGCTTTGTTGGTTACCCTCTGGACAGGTAGAGAAGACGGGCAATTGGATTGGGCAAATGCATATAATACACTTTAACAGTATTGATAATATTTAAAAAGGATATAGTTAAATTTCAATTATGTGTTTAAATAGCTAGTGATTACAGAAAAGTTTATTATTTGCTGAATTATTTTATGATTGAAATATTTTTAAATATATGAATAGTAAAACTTTCAGGATAATAGCTGGGAAATAATCAGCCCAAAATGCATGTTATTTTTTATTAGCAGTGGTTGAACTGCAAATCATTGAAACATAATGTGATAGAGCTCAATGCCCAAGATTTAATATATACACTATTCACATTTTTGCCTCCCAGTATAATTAAGGAGTAGTCAAATGTATGACAACAGAACACATGATTGTGGGGCCTCCTATCAGTTCATGAACTGCGACTCTAGTAAATAATGTCAGGATGATGAATCTTAGTATTTAAGGAGAGGGACTACTTTTTTACACTTGACCTTTGGAATTAACTTAAAAAAACCATTATCCTTTAAGAGAAAAATTTTTTTTTATCAAGTTCTAATTTCCTTACAGCTTTTGCAGTTCCTATCTGTTGTTTATGAGATGTCCACCATTTGCTAGGGTTCTGCCATTGACTCCAATCAACCAACAGATATCAAGATGAATTATCTAAAAGACACTGGAAGTAATAAAATGTAGAACATTAAAAATCCCAGCACTTACGCAAGCAGCTTTTTAAGATTAAACAACCTTTCAAAAAGTATAATTCTGTTAAAAAATTTAACATCAGTTAGAAATATATAAATAACATATGTGAATTTTAGGACTCTTTTAGATCATATTTTTGGGTTTCACATTGTGAGGTCTTTTCCAAAGAGAACTTTGTCAGTAATGGCAAAATTTCAATGCCAAATAAATTCTTCCTAGGCATGAACTCCAGCTTTGTTCCTTTAAGTTGATATTTAAATTCCTGAGATAGTCTCCACTTATAGTTATCCTAAAGTAAAGTACCGTACTTCAAAATGAATGTTAAATATCTTTAATAAAGTTATAAATGTGCAGAGGTGACTATTTGCTACTTAACTTTGGAACTTTCTTAATAAGCATAAACTTTACAGACTGTGATTTAAGATTCATACACTTTATGCATACTATACTTGAATAAAAGTCCAAAAGGTAAAAACAAACAAAAAATAAAAACACCACAGAATATCACTTGGGACACCAAAGAATAACTTCTTGCTTCCTTGTACTAAATGTCCTTAATATAAAGTGCTAATTCATCTCGTGGAAAGAGAAATAACTTTCAAAGGAGTTCTTTCATTGTATATAAGGCGGAACTAAAACTATTAGCCTCTGTGATGAGTTTAAATGCCTATGTTTAATAGGCCATTTATGGCTTAGTTGTGCATGGAGGGCTGTCCATCAGTAGTTGAAAGCATCTAGGGGGGAATTGTTGCCCACAACTCTAGCAGCTGGACAGGGTCATTTGGCACCAACCGTCTGCAGAGAGGTGCTGAGTAGAATCTGAGAGGTCAGAGGACAGCATAATGGAATCATGTGACCAAGAGTCCAAATTGTGTCACTTGAATTTAAGAAAATGTAAGAGGATACTGCAGGTTGTAGGCATGGGCAGAATGTCCTTTTGAGGTAGCACATCCTCTTAGAGTTTATCTTTTCTTAATCTTCTAATGTGGATAGACATGATTTTTTTTTTTAGAGTAGGTAGAATTTTAGGCCTATAAACTGAGATAGTAATTGGGTTGGCTAATTGAAGCAAAACATTAAAAGGACATTATTTACTAGCATAACATTATTGAATAGATATAACCTCTAAATTTTGATTATAGAATCCTGTATGCCATGTTACTTTGGTTGATGGTAACTTTTATGTAAGAAGAAGAAAGTCATATTTTTGTTAAATTTAAAAACTAATAGCATTATCACCAATAGAAAGTTTTGAAAAGGAGCACATTTTAGTTTTCCTTTGTGTTATTTTATTAAGTTTGATTTCAACTTGATGTTGACAAAGAGGAAAATGAATACTAAAAAAAAGAATAAATATCTGGATTACTTCAATATGCATATGTAACTTTTGCTAAGAAAAAAATATCTTTACCATTAAATTGCTTTACGAAAACTAGAAGTGTGGGATTGATGTAAAAAGTATGATTTTTTAGAGGGTTGAATTTGATTATATATGAAGCAGGTTCAAAGGAGCTGCTGAACACATTTCAGGGGGACCTTATTTTAGTTTGCAGTTAGATTCCCATATGAGTTATTGCTTTGCACACTTCATTGACCTTTAATGGATTTCAGTGAGGATATATGTTTTCATGGCTGCATGTCTTCAGCTTGAAAGTACAATTTAGTAGATTGGTTTGAAAGTATGACCAGTACCCATGCTGGTTAGTGTCCCAAGTTTCTGTGGGGACAATTGATCTTCATATATTACAGATGCCCCAAAGTATGAATGAGTGAGTGTGTGGAGAATATATGTAAGAAGACAAGTTAATAAGTTGCTGAAAACTGCGGTATTCTGTGATGAACTCCAATTTGGTATAATTCTCAGGAAGAGCAGAAGAAATTGGTCTTAGCTTTTTAAGTACCCTACCTTCTTGGTAACTCAAAATGTAGAACACTGATAGGAATTTGGCTAAAAGGTTTTGTCATTTAATATAAAGTCCACTGTATGTGATTGAAACTGCCCTAAGTAATGACATAAACATAGACCTTTGTTTCTCTCCTATGTAAAAGGTGTTTTCCAGAGATAGAAATTCCAGAGCCAGTATAATCCAAGGTGCCAGGGACCCAGGCTCATTCTAATTTTTTCCTAAATCATTCTAGCTTCTGACTTCTATTTGCAAGGGTGCCTTGTAATCCAAAATGGCTACCAAAATGCCAGCCATTAGAATCCACAGTCTAGGTCAGGGGTCGGCAAACTGCGGCTCGGGAGCCACATGCAGCTCTTCGGGTACGTTCTATCTCAAAAGTTTGCCAACCCCTGGAAGAGCCAATCTTGTCCCTCACAACAATTTAACAATTATTCGAGAGCCATAAATATATTTTTACATAATCACCATTATGTGAATAATATCCTCTAAAATTTTTATAAATGAAGCTATAATAGTTTTATTTTCATTTTCAATTTTACTTCAGAGCCACAGTTTGCAAGCCACAGTTTGCTGACCCCTGGTAGCTCTTCCATCTCAAAAGTTTGCTGACCCCTGTTCTAGGTAACGGGATGGAGGAAGGGACAAGTAATAAGGTGGTAATGGAGAAAAAGGCATACATCAACTGCTCATAAGGACTTTCCCAGAAGCTGCCACTCAGTATTTCTTTCAGTAGTTCATTGGCAAGACCTTAGTTAGATAGCCATGTCTAGGTTCGGGGGTATCTGGGCCATGTATTGTAGTTTTTGTCCTAGGCAGCTGCATACCTAGTTTAAGAAAGAAAGGAGAATAAATTTTGGAGTGAGCCGCTAATAGTCTCTCCCACTGTGATGATGATAATTGAACTAAGTCTCCAAAGTTGTATGCTGAATACCAAATTCGTTTCCCAGTGGCTTCAAAATTTGGGAGGGGGAGGACAGTATGATGAAGATGTTCTAGAATTAGATAGTGGTGAGCTCTCTGACTCAGAAGAAAAAATCATCTTTGTGTGGGTATTTTGTAATTTTATAACATATATATATATACACACACACACGCACACACACACGCACACACACGCACATATATATATATATATATATATATATATATATATATAATTTATTAAATTTAATTTGATATTAGTTATTCAAGTGATTTTATGAAGTAGGACTGGACATCTTCTGTCCCAGGATCGCCTCATTCATTTTAATACTAAAATACTCTCTTGGACTGTTGAGGAACATGATGTCAATTATCAAACGAAACACACACACACACACACACACACACACACACACACTCACACTCACACTCACACTCTCACACACTCTTGAAGACGGTGATGTGCTTTTACCAAGCTTCAATTAGATATTTAAAGCACCTATTTTCTTTGTCAAACTTAAGGTGATACAATCTGGCAAATTTCTTTCATTTTTTTTTCCCCCAGATGATCCCATATGGTCCTGGTAAGTGTATGGCTTGCTTTTGACAGGCATAGTATCTTTTTTTTAAATTGGATTGAAGTTGTTTGCAGTGTTTTGACCATTTAAGGTATGGATGTTTATTGCACTCTCATTGCTGTAATTAAGCAATACATGTGAATCTGAAGAGTTTATTTTTCAAAGCAATTCAAAGCTTGGGCAGTCTTACCTTGGAACAAAAATATTTTCTTTCAAAATGTGTGTACATGGAACTCTTCTGTATGTAATCAGTGTACATGATACGTGCAACACACATTAAAACTTGGGGAAATTTACTTACTCATAGAATTTGCCTGAGTTTCCTTTTTAGACGAATACTGCCTTATACCTATGAAAATCTTGAGTACTTATGGCATATTTAATTGTGCACCATCATTTTATTTACTCTGTGACCATGTTCGGGCAAACATTGGAGCACGAATTGTCCAGTTCTCTTCATTGCAAAGCCAAAAATCACACACAAAGGGACATGTGATCTCAAAAGAAATATAATAAAAGCATGATGCTAATGGGAAGACAGTAAGAATCTACTTGGCTTCTTGAAGTTTAATGAATATCCGTTATCTCCAAAGTGATAGAACTGTTACTGTACACTTTAAAAAGTATTTTTAAAAATGTGTATTTCAGAATTTACAATTTTGCTTACTTAAATACAGAAGTGGTGTGTGTAAATACCAGTCACACACTCAGGTGTGCAAAGAGTGACTTTGGTTCCTTTTTGTAATCAAATTTAATCTCTCTTTTACACCACCTCCTGTCCCATTTTTCCTGATGCAGGAAGTTACTTTAGTTCCTTCCAGGTAAACTGACTCCATAGTGATTTGGGTATAGAATTATTTTTCTGTTCTATGAGTCGTACCCCACCCTACCCCCAATCTCTGGGAAGTGTATGTAAATGCCACAGCAGAGAAGAGAGGAAAGGTGTGTGGTTCTAATCTGGCCTCACTCAAGGTGTTACTGATCCCACTGGCACAGATGAGGTTCATGGTCACTCAAAAGGATACTTGGGGCAAAGGGAAAGGCGGCTTTGACCTCTTGCTGGAGCTAACAGGGCTGTGGATCCTTGTTACTACCTTCCTGGCAAGGAGCAGCTCATCCCTCGGATTTCTGGTGGGAATTCTCCAGGCCTTGTCCATCTGACCTAGCATTATCAACAGTGAACATTCTGGCAGACTGGGCATCAGGTTCTCTTTCTTTGATAATCCCTGAGTCCCTCTGGAACCCATAGACTATTTTAGATGCTACTCTTAAGCCAAGGGAACCAGAGTTGAGGGTGTGGAGTTTCTGTCATGCCTAGACCCATATGTCATGCCATAAGGGTAGCATAAAGGACTTATTTCTGAAGTTTGATTTCCTCTTCCAGTAAGACAAATTGGACAATGTCTTTTCTTCTCTGATTCCCAAACTTAAAACTGAAAGTCGGTGTACATGCTGCCATTTTGCCTCAAGCAAGACTCTTTCTGGTGGTCGAGGAGGGCATACAATTTCCAAATGTGTCTAACTATTTTGAATTCTCTCCATACTCTACTTTCTCAACTTCTGTAGGTTCTTATAATGTGGAGGTAGTTATGAGAAGGGGGCATGAGGAAAAATGGTATGATAGCCCGTCTGCTATCAAATAATTGGTGTTTTACCTGAACCTCAGCATTTGATGTTAGAATTTAGGAATTCAACATCCTTGTTCTCTGGCCTGGTCTGATAATCTCTCATTTCAGTGACCCCTGTATCTTGTGAAGCAAATAAGAAAAAAATCAGTATCTCAAATAATTATTCTACCACACTAACCTATATGCAACATTCAATAAATTATATGAAAATAAATAATCCAGCCTTTATTTACAGATTGGGTGACACCAGGCATAATTGCATTGTTCCGATTGCAGTTTTGAAAATTACTGCTAAACTTTTATTATTTTGAATTTACACTAAAGAATTAAATTTGACATACTTGTAACAAGCACAAGCTAATTAAATACCATGACTAGGGCAACAAATATTTAATTGTGATTTAAAATAAGAGCTATTGTTTTACAGGTAAGATTTGGACATAGCCCTGTTGCCTTTATTTCTCAGTGCAGTCTAAAAGAGGGAGAGGTTATTTCATCGCCCAGAAAACAATTCCTAAATGTTACAAATGCTGACAGAAGTGACAAGCATTTGATTTTCTTTGAATGAATTCCAAAGTTCATTCCACTTGCTATATATGTTTCTTGTTCTCCAAATAATTGCTCAAAAAGAGTTTAAATTCTAATAGCAACTTTGGTCTAAAGCAGCGGTTCTCAACCTTCCTAATGCCGTGACCCCTTAATACAGTTCCTCATGTTGTGGTGACCCCCAACCATAAAATTATTTTCGTTGCTACTCTATAACTGTAATTTTGCTACTGTTATGAATCGTAATGTAAATATCTTTTTGTTTTCTGATGGTCTTAGGCGACCCCTGTGAAAGGGTCGTTCGACCCCCAAAGGGGTCGTGACCCACAGGTTGAGAACCGCTGGTCTAAAGTATAGTTAAGCACACTAAATGTCATTCCCAGGACCTCTACCTCCTGGTACCAAAGAAGGCATAGGGAGCTGACCTTTTAATTCCTGGAAAAAGAACTAATTTAAACAAGTTCCAGTGGGTGGGTATAGTGAGGGAGATACCAATTTTGTTCAAGCTTATCTAGGATTGTTGAAGTATTAGCATTTCCTGCATAGAACTTTTACAAGGTTTAAAAAAATATGTCAATATAAAAATATTTGATAGGCAGTCAAACAGCACAGATCTTTTTTTTTTTTAATTTCAACTTAGTGTATTAGTGTATTTATTTTACTTTGCCGACCATCATGGGAATTTCACCATAGAAAATACCTCGCCCTGGCCTACTGCAGGGGTTAGGCAAGCCTTAATCACTGAGCAGTAGCCAGGGACACACTCAACCTACTTCATAACGAACTGTTTTAATGTAGGAATGACAGCAAATTGACTAGCATTTCACAACCCATCCAGAAAAAAGTGAAAAGAGGGAGCAGCTTTGTTACTCCTTGACAGTTGTGGACTCTGGCTTGAGAACTCATCATGTATCTAAAACTTACATATTGAATAGCCTGGACTATTCAGAACATGGTTGAGATTCATGGAAGTTGTAAAAATAGTTACAGTTGACTCACAAAAGCCCCTTGGTTGAGGGTTTAATACTCTAGCTTTCATTCAATTCTAAGTGGATTAGTTGGTCTAGCTGTCAGATTTGAAGGTAGCCCCCACAATCCTCACCTCTTGATGTTTATGGCCTTAAGTTTGGGCAGAATCTGTGACTTGCTTCTAACTAATAGAATATGGAAAAAGTGATAGAATGTCCTTCCTGTAATTACATTATATAAGATTCCATCTTATATCGAAAACTTATAAAGAGACAAGCTACTGTGAACCCTACAGACATAGGAAATGAATTCTGCTAACAACTTGTAAGCTCAGAAGTGGACCCTTCCTCAGATTAGCCACCAGGTGAGAACCTGGCCCTGGCTGGCCCTTTGCAGCCTTACAGAGAACCCAGCTAGGTCGTGCCCAGACCCCTGACCCTTAGAAACTGTGAGGTAATAAATATGTGTTGTTTTAGCTTTGAGTTTGTGATAGTTTATTATGAAATACAGAAAACTAACACAACTTGTTTCTTAAATTATAAAAGAGACCTATTACCACTTGAATCAGGTGTTGATCACAACATGAGAAGGTACCACTGACAAGGAGTTAGGCATGTAAAAACAAAAGATATGAGCTCAAAAAAATTACATAGCTGTCTGAACCAACTCATCATAGAAACTAGTAGCCTCATACACCAGTGCAATCTTTGATAGCATAGTTGAACAATAAATGGTGTTCATAATTATGACTCTGACTCTACAAGCAGTGGATATGACAGGCAAAATACATTATGTGCAAGAAGGTAGAGATCTATGTAATACAACTGAAAAAATTCATAATTATTGAATTAGCATTAGCTGTGTTTGACCATGCATCTTGGAATTGTTTCAGAATTTGATATTTATCCTATAATTAGTTCAAAGGGATAGTAAAATAAATATTTACGATGAAAGGTTACACATGCCTCCTTCACAATGTGATATGTCAGAAAGCTTATAGAATCTGAAGTGAGAATTTTGAGTTGTAAATACTTGTGCTGAAAATTCAAGTGACTTCCATGCAGCTTGTGGGCAGCTTGGCCTCTGTGTCCCAGCAGGAAAGGCGCTTGGAATTGGAAATAAAGAATAGCTGATAACCATTCCATAAATACACTTGCGGTTTATTTCTCACGGTCTCCTCTGCATCTCATGAGGTTTAGGGTAGGAAGAAGCCATGTGAGTCAATATTGGAAATGCCCTGGCTGCTGCAGAAATTTGAAGCTGTTATCTAACTCCAGTTCAAGCTCCTCATAGGCATGTCACCTTCTGAGACTTAGTTTTACCAAGTGTGAAATGGCAGTAATTTTCTCTGTCATAAAAGTAGGCTATGCACTATCAACCCCTTTTGACAGATTTGTGTGTAGGAAAATTTTGTTGCAACAATTTTTGTGACTGATGCTTATATATAAAAAAAGCTGCCTCACATTTATGAGGTCTATAAGGTGAGGAGTTTTGAGAGGAATCTCTTTATGTAATTTGGAATTTGGATTGCATTTCATAGTTTATAAGTCACTTTTCCTTGCATCCAATCATTTGGTCTTCCTGGTCATCTCAAGAGGTAGGTATTATGATCACGGCGTGTTAGCACAGCCTGCTTATTGCTTTACAGTACACCCCCACCCCCATATTACTGATTAATGAAGGAGTTGCCCGGTGTCCCATAGCTGGTGAATGGTGGAACCAGGACTGAGGCCAAAGACTTTTGACTCTAAATCCCATGTCTAACTGGAATAATTTGATGGAAAGATATCACTTCCCTATAAGCGGAAGTAGACATCTCATGAGAGCAAAGGTATTTCTGAGTCACTGTTCTGCCTTTTCATCAACAACTATTATGTCATGTTCCCAGTTACTGACTGGAATTTGGGGTGATGCAGCAATGCAGTCACAGGCCTAAATAACTTCCCTTTGTCCATGCTGAGTTCTGGGTAAACAAGGAAGCCCTTGTTGTCATCTTCTTTCTAGTAACTCCTCTTAGTGGAGTCTGTTCCTCAGAGAAGATGGTAAAAATAGGGATTTTATCTTTGTCCATGGAGCCTTGATGCTAACTAACTCCCATTTGAAGTATTGTCACTCTGAAAAACTTCATTAAACTTTAAACAAAGAACAAAAGTTTAACATGACCTGTTCATACAGTCATAGTGGAAACTATTCATTCTTTAACTTCTTTATTTAAAGCTTGAAAGGGTTTAAATAGCAATAAGAAAAAAGGATGGGAGGAAAAAATAAAGGAAAGAAAGGAAGGAAAATAAACAATCATCCTCACAGCTGACAAGAACCTCAATCACTAACCCATTGATATAATTAATTTTGTTTGTCTTTATGAAGCACATAAGAATATATTCTGTATAATTAGGCAGTGTCTTTATCCTGTAGATCAATACATTTGTTTAAATGCCATTTGTATATTTTCTCTGATATCTATTGCTTATGTTACTGAAATTTCAAAACATGAGGTTTTGATGGACACTAGAGTATGTAAAATGTATGATCAAGCCATTCATTTATTGATTCTTGCAGCAAGATATAAGGGAACACAGGATGAACACAGTGTGATCCCAGCATTGGGGGAAAAAAGACGTAGGTGAGCTCACAGGCTGTTCAATAGGGACAGTAATCAGTTGGCACTGCTACCAGCTCCACATCCCACCCCTCATGTAAGTGTCCCTAATTGGCTGTTGCTCTTTGCTACTGAGCCAGAGCATCCTTCGAGTTCCTTCTCACCTTAGGCATGGGCAGTCATTAGGACTTGGTTAGCACTGGCATTGTCTGTAGTAGAATTTAAAAGTTCTTAGGAATTTGAAGTCTATATTCTTTCTATTTGGCTTCTCACTTGTGTTTTCTCGCTGGCACATGGAAACCTGAACTATACCAGTCACTTTTCATAAGAAGCAGTTATCTGGGAACATGATAACTGTCTACCAAATAGCTATATTATAGATCACTTTGACTTTCACTGGATGAACAAGGGAACGAGTGGGTAAAAATCCATGCAAGACAACTGTTAGAGTATTTCAAGACTTGTTGTTAAGGGAAAATAGTGCAATAATTAGAGCTGTACCATGAGGTAGTGAGTTCTTTTTTTGCCGAAGCTATTCTAATGGATTCTGGTGATGAACTGCCAGGGGTGTTGTAAAGTAGATTCACGGGGTTAATCTTCCTAGGTGCTTTAACTGTATCTTACACATACTCTTTATGGTCTCTTTATTTTATTGTTTTGTAATTATGTGTTTATCCATTTGATCACCTATTACATGATAATAATTAATTCATTGAACACTGTTATAAGCCAGGCAGCCCTAAGTGTCATTGGCATATTTTTTTCACTGAATATTCATAGTAAGAATATGAATCAGAAATGATCCCTGTTTGACAAGTGAGAAAACTGAGGCATATAAAGATTAACTAACTTGCTTAGGTCATGATGGTAGCAACTCTGTGCTCTTCACAACTGCATGGTATAGCTTCCCAAGACAATTAGTGGCCAAGTGATGCTTGGATGAGAATGGTAATAGGCTTGAATAAGTGGAAAAAGCTGTCTCTAAAGTAAATCATTACTATTTCCCACCACCTAATTTGAGACAGGCATTAAGAGGAAGGAATTAGTTCCACTCCACAGTTCCAGGCTGAGCCCTGTATTGCCCCCAACAGAGATGGGGGACAGGGGCATGAGAACATTGTTCTAATTAAGATCCTAGAGGAACTGCTCTTGAAATAGCTATGAATAGCTGCATTGAAATCTCACTTGATATAATTTTGTTAGTTAATCATTTTAAATACAGAATAGCAATTACTTCTGGTTGTAGACAGAATGGCAGGATAGGGAAAAGCGTATGAGACACACAGGTACATGGAAATTATTTTTACAAATATGGCTATTGGATTTGGTACTAAATTTACAAGTATTCATTAGATTCTTAAAAATACATAGACATGTAGAAATAATTAGAATAAAGAGGCCAGATTTGTATGAATAATTACAGTGTATCATGAACCAAGTTTTGCAAGTATAGTAAGTCCACAACTTACGAACATTTGAGTTGCGAACTTTCACAGATATGAACGGACCTCGCATTATGAACATTCGTAGATGCGAACAAATCGCAGAAGTAGTTCACGTGTCTGTCGGACATTGTCACAGTTGTGCTGCTGTGTGCTTACTGTACAGTGTGATAGTGTACAGTAGTACAGTGCTCAGTCAGAGCCCAGGGTGTCAGGAAGCAAGAGGAAAAGCAATAGTGATGTGGAGGGGACTGCTAGGAAGCGCAAAGCAATAACCATGGGAAAAAAGTGAAAATAATTTAGAGATTGGACTGAAGCGAAAAGATGGTAGATGTCGCTCGTTCTTATAACATGAATCGTTCAACCACTGGCTTTACATTGTATATTGTATTTGTGTCAAAGGTGCATAAGACTCACTTTGTCGGACTTATGAACGAATCCAACTTACCAATGTTCTCCTGGAACAGAACTTGTTTGTAAGTCGGGGACTTAACTGTAACCTCATTCTGTATTCCTGTGTGCCATTAAAATCTTATTCCCTAATAAAATGATCACTCAAATAATAATTTATGTTTGTGTGATAATTATATGGAACAAATATTTGTTACAGCAATAATACTTCTGATGGTTTATGAAGAAGGGGCAACTGTGTTCTAGTAGAAATAGCCCTGGACTTGGATTATAAAGCAGAATGCCCCTTTTTAGTAGTCACAAGCAAAATGGAATTATCATGCTTTGTCTCCTCTAATCTCAGTGTAGGTAATACTAAGTATTATTAGCACTAGAAAAAATTCATACTCATAATAATACATTTATATTGCTTGTGGATTACATAAATTGAGATTAATAATTGTGCTGCCTGTGTAAACTATTGAATACCAGATAAATGTATTACACTGACATAATTAAAAACCAGAATTAAATCCCTACCTATTCTCTATTTTTTTCATTTTAATTTTTAACTTTATTTTTTATACAACATTATATTGGTTATATTATTTCAGGTGTACAATATAATGATTTGATATTTTTGTATGTTATAATGTGATCACCCCACTAATTCTAGTAATCATCTGTCACCATGCAAACTTTTTAAAAATATTTTTTTATTTTTCAATTACAGTTGATGCATAATATTCTATTAGTTTCAGTTGTACAACATAGTCTTTAGATATTTATATAACTTATGAAGTGATCATCCCAATAAACCCAGTACCCATCTAACACCATACATAGTTATTACAATACTGCTAACTGTCCCATGCTATAGTGTACATCCCCATGTCTGTTTTATAACCAGCTATTTGTAGCTCTTAATCTCCTTCCCCTAACACTCCCACCTAACAACCATAAAAATGCTCTATCTATGAGCTTGTTTTTGTTTTGATTGTTCATTTATCCTGTTCTCTAGATTCCACATATAACTGAAATCATATGACATTTGTATTTCTCTGTCTGACTTACTCCACTCAACACAATAACCTCTAGGTCCATCCATGTTGTTGCAGATGGCAAGATTTCATTCTTTTTTATGGCTGAGTAATATTCCATTGTATATATGTACCACTTCTTCTTTATCCATTCCTTCATTGATGGACACCAAGTCTCCCCCCATGTCTTGACCATTGTAAATAATGCTGTAACAAATATATGGATACACCATATTCCTTCGAAGTAGTATTTTGAGTATTTTAGATAAATACCCGGAAGTGGGATTACTGGGTTCTTTTATCTCTCCTGTTATAACCTTTGTTTTAAAGTCTGTTTTGCCTAGTACCACAGCTCTTTGTTTTCATTTCTATTTTCATGAAATATCTTTTTCCCATCTCTTAACTTTCAATCTGTGTCTTTCAATCTGAAGTGAGTCTCTTGTAGGCAGTTTATGTAAGGGTCTTGTTTTCTTATTCATCCAGCCACCCTGTGTCTTTTAATGGGAGCCTTTAATCCATTTACATTTTAAGTAATTGTTGATAGATACGCTGTTATTGCCATTTTATTATTTATATTTTTTATTTTTTTCTTCTTCTAAAAGAAGTCCCTTAACATTTCTAATAATACTGTTCGGTGGTGATAAACTCTCCTTTAGCTTTTTCTTGTCTGGGAAGTTTTTTATCTGTCTTTTGGTTCTAAATGATAGCTTTGCCAGGTAGAGTAATCATGGTTGTAGGTCCTTGCTTTTCATCACTGAATATTTGGTACCAATCCCTTCTGGCCTGCAATGTTTTGGTTAAGAAATCAACTGACAGTCTTATGGAAGCTCCTTTGTAGGTAACTAACTGCTTTACTCTTGCTGCTTTTAGAATTCTTTCTTTGTCTTTAACCTTTGGCATTTTAATTATGATGTGTGTTGGTGTGGGCCTCTTTGGATTCATCTTGTTTATGACTCTGTGGTCCTCCTCAGCTTGCTTGCGTATTTCCTTCACCAGGTTAGGGAAGGCTTTTGTCATTATTTATTCAAACAGGTTTTCAATCCATTGATTTCTCTCTTCTCCTTCTGGTATCTTTATGATGCAAATATTGTTATGTTTGATGGTGTCTCAGAGGCCCCTTAATCTATTCTTTTTTTCTTTTTTTGATTCTTCTTACTGTTCTGATTGGGTGTTTTCTGCTATCTTATCTTCCAAATCGCTGATTTGATACTCTGCTTCATCTAATCTATTGATTGCCTCTAATATATTCTTCATTTCAGTTATTGTAGTCTTAATTTCTGACTGGTTCTTTTTTATGTTTTCTATCTCCATTTCAGTGTTTCCTATCTCCTTGTTGAAATTTTCCCTGAGATCATTGAGCATCCTTATAACCAGTGTTTAGAACTCTGCCTCTGGTAGATTGCTTGTCTCCATTTTGTTTAGTTCTTTTATTTATTTATTTATTTATTTTGAGCTTTGTTCTGTTCTTTCATTTGGGACATGTTTCTTTGTCTCCCCATTTTGGCTGCCTCCCTGTGTTTGTTTCTATGTATTAGGTAGGGCTGCTATGTCTCCCAGTCTGGGGAGAGTGGCCTTATGTAGTAGGTGTGCTGTGGGGATCAGTGGCACAGTCTCCCTTGTCACCTGAACCAGGTACTGCAGCTGTGTCCCTTGTGTGGGTTGTGTGCACCCTCCTGTTATAATTGAGCCTTGGTTGCTGTTTTCACATCAGTGGAAGGGAATGATCTTTGGGTTCGTTGGTGGTGATGATTGGCCATGACTGAAGTGGAAGAGCTATTGTGCAGAGGCTGACCCTAGCAGCAGGAATCACTTTAGCAGGGCTCTGGTGCCTGCCCAGTCTGCCCTTTGGGTATGTCTTTTTGTGGAGGTAGTTGGGTCCTCTGGTGTGGACTGAAGCTGGCCATCAGGTTTGTTGGTTCTGGGGCCTCTTGGGAGGGACTCTGGTGCAGGCCAAGGTCAGCCACTGCCTGTGCCCTGCCTGGGACCACTTGGTATGAGCTACAAAGTGATCTGTAAATAGTTGCCACTTGTGCTGTGCTTGGAGGTGCCTGGGAGAAGCTAAGCTGTGAACCAATGCTGGCTGCCACTAGTGCTGGGCGTGGGGCTGCTCAGCAAGAGGTACGGGGCATGCTGGGACCACATGCTGCTTGTTGGGGGTTTGTGAACCTTGAACGATTTTAGGAAAGTCTGCAGCATGAGCCAAGACAGGCCATTTTTATGGAAAAGCCATGGGGAGTGGCTTGGGTGGGCCCAAAAGTTGGGTGGGGCAGAGTCTCAGGGAATCGCAAGGGCAGGACAAACAGTATTAGCCAGGTTGATGGAGACTCAGATGTGGTGCCTGCCAAGGTCTACAAGCTGGGAAGGAGAGGGCTCAGCAAAGGAACAGTAGCTTCTGCCAACACTTCTGTCTGAGAAAAAACTGTCCCTCCAGCCCTCACCCTAAAGCCAGACAATTCAAGTTCCTCCCTCTATGTCCTTGGCGCCTTTTAAGCTGCTGCCCCAGAGCTGGAGGTCAGAGCGAGTGAGTCAGTCAAGTAAGTTCATGCACAGACCCTTTAAGAGGAGCCCCTGGGACTCCAGCAACCCTCCCCTCACTCAGCCACAATCTCCACTGATTTTCACAGCCAGACGTTGTGGGGACTTCTCTTCCTGGCACTGGAACCCTGGGCTGGGCAGCTTGGTGTGAGGCTGGGACCCCTCGCTCCTCAGGGGGGACCTCCACAGCCAAGATATCGCTCCCGATGTTTAACTGCCATGTATGAACGCAGGACCAGCCCCTTCCCTGTCTTCGCTCCTCCTACCAGTCCCAGTGTGGCTTCTTCCTAATTTTGTTAATTGATATAAAGCTTAAGTCTTAGGTAAATCTCGCCATTGTAATTCACAAAGCAGCAAACTTCCCAGTCGATCTAAGCTTGCTGTGTAGTAGGCCAGATGATGTCTATATAAAATTTTTCTCAAGATATCTGCCAACCCAATACCAGTTTTTATAGTCCTGCAAACTAAGAAGCCTTTTTTATATTACTCCAGAGGGCAGTATTAAATGCCTGTTTTCCCCCAATTTTATTTTATAAATCAATAAAACAAAAAAGTTATCGATATGACATAATTCAAAATTCCCCTCTCATTCCCTATGCACTCAGTTCCCTGCAACTGTACAGAGTAAAAGCCTGATATAAATTAATTTTTGTTAGGGATTAACTCTTTCGGCTCCCAGAAATATCCATGACTTCTACTCTATTATAGAACTGCAGATAAGGATTTTTTTAAACTTCTCGGTTTTTGTTTTTTTTTCGTTGTTGTGTTTTTTTTATACAGGCCAGTTTTGTGGACTTTTAAACTCTCTGAGAACTGCCCTTTGAAAGGTTTTGTACTCTCTCTCAATCAAGTATTATTCAATAAATCATTCTCAACAAGTAAGTCAAATAAGCATATTAGTCTATGTGTCACATTTAAATGGGCCTGTTAAACTGGCTGCATTTTGGCAGTTTGCCCAATTAAAGGTTGTCATAATGAATCTATCTAGAACAAGAATGAGCCTGATCAGGTTTCAAACGAAATGTGTTTTTTGTGTAAGTAACCTCTGAGGGTCTCCAGGCCTGTAAATTGCATAACGTGATACAATAGTCACAGAAGCTCAAAAATTCAGGGCAATGAAGTGCAGCCTAGTCTTCCAACTATGTCATATATTAATCACAGTGGTTTAGTGTCAGCTTTTGCTTTCAAATTCCAGTGACTAAGAAGACAGCTTATTTTCATAAGGATATCGTGATGTGTATGTGTATTTTAAGTGGAATGTTATATGAGTGAGTTACGCTTGTCCGACCAACTCCTTTTAATCCTTGACCATTTAAATGGAAAATCCATCTAAGCTGACTTAATTCCATGGAAGTGACTTTTCAGTGGGGGAGATTAGGAACTGTCATTGTGACCAGCACACTCTTGCACTTTAAACAGAGAGCTGTTAGTACGCTTGTCTGAATTTTATCCTTTATTTTGTTAGAGTGGCTATTTCAAACAGATTTCAAGCCAGGCTTTTATTGATTGTTCCCAAACAGGGAGAGAATTCAGCTATTTACAAGCTAAGAATTAATTTCTGGCCCCGAGTCTAGCGACAGCTTTCTCTAGGTTTGACCTCATTAAATAAATCGTGGGGGTCCTGCTGAAGAGTTACAATTGTTATTTGAAATTTGGCCAAAGGAAATTTTGTTGCGTATTAAGGTTTTAAGTAAGTTTACTTTATTTATTTTTCCTCAACCCATCTCTTTGGTTTACAAACTGCTGGTTCTTACCAGTGTCATAAATTCCATTGCCAGACTAAAAAGAACAGTTCTGACCACCTACCACGAGATGGCATGATGTCTTCGCTACTCCAGAATAGTGGGTTTTGCTCTAACACACCCCTAGGGCAAAGAAGCCTATCCATTTTCTTGTTAACCTGCCTGCAGGTGTCAAAATAATCCAAATTTCCATATGAAATCTGGGATGATGTGACAAATAAGCAGATGAAAATTATCCTCTTATAATCGTTTTTACAGTGGTAAAGGGAACAGAAGAGGACTCCAAAAGAAATATTTAGGTCATCTATTTCTGCTGGAAGGTGCCAGCTCGGGGCTAGGTTCAGTGAGGAATGCTTATGAACAGGCCTTGATAGCTTGCCTGGGTGGCTGCCTGCCAGGCAGTCAGTCATCTGGCCCGACAGATGAGGGTGAAAGGAAAAAGAAATTAGCTTGTGTGCTTGTCCCTTCCTCCCACACACCCTCAGAAAATTGCTGGTAGGCACTTCTTTTGACATAACTCAGAGCTCCAGAGTCTCTGCTCTTATCAGGCCCTTCCTATCCCACGGCACTTGGGGACACAGTCACTGCTTTGACTAAGAGACAGTATGGCTGGGAGAAGGGTGGCTTCTTTGGCAACCGAGCACATCCATCCAAGGCCACAATTTTCCTTAATCCCCTGGAGACACAAACCTCATGAGGGAGCCTGGCAGATTCAGTCCACAGCCTGGAGAAAGTGGGCTGTTAACCTGGGAGAGGACAGGGGCTCTTAGCTGAGCATCAGAGCCCTGAGCTCAATAAAAAAAAAAAGCTCCAACATTGGCAGAAAGGCTTCTTTGCTGAATCTAATTACCAGCTGTCAATACAGTTGCCAGCCTAGAGATCCAGCTTCCATGAATTTCCAGGCCTGCTTATTAAGATGTCACTTAAGACTACAGATAATTATGGTAACTGGCATCAATTCTTAGACGGCTTTGTGAAGATTATTATTCCAGAGACTGTCTTATTCTATTTCTTGAAATATTTTATTATGCCCATATTCTCTTTCCATTTCTTGAGGTTATAATATACCACTTGAAGGGAGGCTTTGGAAGAAGAGAGTAATAAAAGGGATTCTTAGTATCTTGGAATGGAAACTTTATTGTTATTTTATTCATAATTGTGTAATAGGTCCCATGATAAATGCAATTAAGACCTACTTGTGATGAAGTAAACTGGGCATTAGAGTCATGATGTTTGATATTGATGTCTTTCCTGAAAGTGATGTATTTTTAATGGTCATTTCTTTTCTTGCGTTTCTCATGCTTAAAATTAAATCTGTTTCACTATTCTATTAGGAATACCTGGATTTTTGGTTGCTACCCTTTCTATTCTTACCATGCTTATCCTATTATATTTCATCCTTCTTTATTTTACTAAATCAGTGATGGTTTTCCTAAGACCTGTTTCCTCAGACTTTATTTGTTTGATGCCTCCACTTGGCACGTGTCAAGGAGACTAAATTCTAAATTGAGTTACTCAATTTAGGATCTGGGCAAGAACTGTTAACATTTCACTTTCTTCAAATACACTAAAGAAATAATATCAAGTTGACTGTCTGAATTATTACTATTAACAGATCACATGTAATATAATTTGAACATATCAAGGGGGGAGGGGTGCCTGGAAATTTATCCTGCCATATGTGTCTAATGTTGAATAGAGTATTGAGCTTGCTGAACCCTTTTATGATTAATTTTCATATTTTTGGAGAAAAGTAATAAGATTTTGGAAGCTATAATCTCTCATGCTCCTCCATGGTAAGTGAGAGTGACCTGTGGTTCTTGAAGAAGACATTTCTAAATTCCTTTCACTGTATAATTTATGGATTACTTCCCACATGTACAGTGCTATATTTTTACTAGACTAAGGAAGCATTTAGAGTACTGTTTTGAGGAATTGAGGAGACGATATGAAAAACAATTAAAATACTCATTGTAGGGTTTTAAAGAAAAGAGTAAAAGCTTGATCAATTTAGTACATTTATATAACTATTTCTAAGAGTTTTATTTATTTAATATGCATTGATTGAGCAGCTTTTACGGAAAACACTGTACTAAGTACAAACTTTAAAAGTAGATTATTCTGGATTTCTATAGTTCCTATTTTAATGTGCATGGGAATTATCTAACAGAGATGAATAAAGGGTATAAAGAATAGTTCAACAAAATGTGCTGAAGAAATAAAAGTAAGAGTGGCGTCAGAGGCCATCGAGTCATGGTACCCGATCCGGATTGCCTTTTCCAAGGCTTTCTGTTGGGCAAAATAAATAAAGCTACTGTTGTTCAGGTTTTCTATGCCCTTCAGAACACTTTCCCAGCAGATTCAAACTACTTGTAAGATTGTACTCGAACCTCATGAGTCACTGTAGATTTGTCAAGTCACAGTAAGGTGAGAGTGGTTTTCAAAGGTTTAAAATGGCTTTTAAAAGGCAATCCTGCCAGTTGCGAGATTAAGATAGACTGCGAGACGACTAGGAATTGATAGTGACCTATTCATTCTTTTTTTTTTTTTTTTTTAAGCTGAGCCATTCTGCCATCTGTTGGTGGCTCAGCAGCAGCTCAGCTCAGGCCTGGAATCAAACCCGCCACCCTGTTGCTCAGAGCTCACACTCTTGAGCGAGCTCTTAACCAACTGAGCCTCTCGGCCGACCTGATAGTGACCTATTCTTAATTGAGTTAGGATAGTGGGGAAGAATTATACAGAGACAATGTTATGTCAGACAAAGCAAGGGAATCTGGTGACGTAGAATGTGCAGGATGAAAGGAGCAGTTGTGAACCATTCCAGTTTGCTGGGGGGGCAGGGGGGAGGGGTGTTCCTTTGCTAGTAGCAGAGCTACTAGGAAAAGCCTAGAATGGAGCCCTTTCCCCTCTCCTATACCCAATTCCTGTTATTTCTTTACCTATTGGACTTATGATATTGCTGTAATGCCCAAAGGTAGATGTGAGGCACTAAAAGGGAGAAGGGCCAGCAAAATTGAAGAGTTAATGGAGAAACAGAAGGAAAAACAGAATCACGATTTGCCACACACATCAAAAGAGAAGAAGGAACAGGTTTGTATATCTGGACAGCCCTCTTGCACAGCAACTTTCACAATTTTCCTACCCCTGACTAGATGCCCCCCAGTGTGGGGTTTGGAAAGCAGCTCTCTGTGTGCCATAACCCTCGCAGTTTCAGCAGGAGAACTAAAGACCCCTCACCTTTTCTTCCCAGCCTCTTACTGTTTCAGTCCTTTTATTAAAATTGTTAACACTTACTTAATGTGAAGATGGGGAATATAACTGACGATTTCTGACCATGTCCCCTTTACTCAATGCACTGTAACTCATAGTATTCCATGGTGAGTTATTCCTATGGATTGTAATAGCAGCCATAATTATAGCAGAGAAGAGCTATTGGACTTGGGTAGGAAAAATGTGATTAAAAATCTGGTGAAGAGAATAGTTGGACCAATAGTGAAATTGTGATTGGGGAAAAAAGGTGCTAAGAAGTGTGGTCTGTGGAAAGAAACAAAGATAATTTTCTTTCTTTTTTTTTTGAACTTAGATAGTGAAATGATGACCATGGATTCCTTCTTAGCCTGAGGAAAAAAACATTATAAATCTTGCTGGAAACGGATGGGGAGAGTCAGATGATTTTTTTTTTTTTTTTAGCTAAGAGACTTGAACATATTTAAAGGCAGAAAAGAAGACACACTCATGATGCAAAATGTTGGCAGGGGAATGAGTGGTTATTAACAGCAGAAGATGAACAACAGAAATTTAACAAAAGCAACAGTTGTACCTCTAAGGCACTGTTCTCTCCCTCTGACCCCCCACATCTCATAGTCCCCTGCACTGGTCCCCCTACTTGGGCCAGTAATCATGTTGACATGTTTTGCTTTCTCGCTGCACCTATCTCTTCCCCCCGATCTAAGTGGATGGGGCCTGTTGAAGGGGTGGGAAGTGTTACTTCAAGGGATCAGTGAGTCCTCAAGAGCAGTGCTGTTGCTTTCCTTGCGGCAGAGGTTGCCCTCCCTGTCTTCTTTCTTCACTATGCTTTTCTGTCATCCTGGGAAGTGTACATTCCTCATGATCGAAGTGACAATAATGGCACCAAAAATGATGTTGATAGAACTCCAGCACCGGGGCCAAAATGGAAAAGGAGAAACATTGTTTCCCTTGTCCTCCTCCTTCCTGCTCCCCTCCTCCGTGTGGCCCACTCAGACTTCCTTATACTCAAGTTCTCCAAGCTGTACTCTGTTTGCTCCCTGCCAAGTCCAAGTTGGCTATGGTTCCCACAGTGGGGGTAATCATCTGATTAAAGTATTTCACACTAAGGGGTAGGTGACACATGAGCTTAACCTTCTCAGGAGTGTTTGGCTTCACCAAAAAATGACATTGCTACCTCTTTACAATTTCCAACTTAAGAACGCATGGAAGACAAGAAACCAGTTGGCCCTTAGTTAACAATACTATTAATATCTATAAGTCGTGAGTATTAAATGAAATAACACAGACCAACACTTAATATGGTGCCTGGTGTATAGTAAGCACTCAGTGAAAATTAGCTGTTATTATTTATATTATTTCGTATTTACTGTTGGAAGTAGGAGGGGTTTAGCCACCAATGTACATCAAGGAGTAAAAGCCATAGTCAGCATACTTGAGTTGACCAGTTCTTTACCATTTGAAATGGTTCTACCCTCCGGTAACCTGTGTCTAGTCCATTCTGCGATCAGAACAGATGGCATTGAAGTGTCTGAGTGGTGAGGTCTCCAGTGCAGCTAGTTCCCTGTGGACAGCCTTGTCTCTGGTGGTCAGGATCAAGGCTGCCTCTGGGAAAGCCTTCCATGGGCCAGGCTGCATGCCAGGCCGTTTCACTCTCATGATTTCATTTCATTGTCCTGACAACCTAAATAACGGGTCGTCATGGCCTCATTTTAGGGATGAGGAAGTAGGGTCAAAGGGCTAAGTGACATGCTAGTAAGTGGCAGGACTGGGAACAAACACAGGTTTTCTGACTCCAAGTCTCATGCTATTTCTAAGCACATGGTTGAAAGTTTAAAAATGGTTCTGAAGAAGTAATGATGCATTCTCCTGGAGACATTTCTCTTAGTGGTGTTTTCTTTGGCCTTATAATCTCAAAAGAGCTGGTATTTGTTGATCTTTGTTTGATAGTTAAATCCATCACTATAAGACAATTTATGTACAAGCAAATGCCATGAGCCACAAGCCTTATTTGTAGTAGGCATAAGTCATTAGCTTCACACTTGAAAACTTGTTTATCTCAATACTCTTTTAAGTGATTTCTATTTTCTTTGCAAAAATAGAAGTCATATGTTCATTTGTTAAGATGTTTAACAGATTTTTAATTGGATGTCTATACAAGGTGATTTTCCCCATACATTTCTGTCTTTATTCTTGGAAACTATTTTCACTGATTCACATTGTCCCATGAAAAGTTAAAACCACATTGTGAACCTTAGGAGAGAAAAATAATGCATATAGCTTTCCATTTTCTATGTAGGACCAGTTTGTGTATTTTAGGACATTGAATCTAACATGCCTTCGGTGGAAGTTTTATAACAAAACTCAAATCTCGGGGACTCTGCCATTCATCTACCAACGTAGAGCTTTAGTTCAGTTGTGTCTTATATGGAATTAGAGAGCTCTCCAGATTTTCATTCCTCTTTCCACACACCCCCTCCCAAGCCAACTGCTCTCAGATAAATCCAGGCAGCTTGGGAAGTAGAATTATGGATGTGAATAACTTAAGAAATAACACAAGTTTATTTGCATTTTCAGATGTGAGTGTGTGCATGTGTGTTGTTTTATTTTTCACGTCATCATTAAAGAAGAGCTCCTAAAGTTCGAGTTCTAGGAAACTAAGCTCAGAGATATTAATGGGATAGATGTATTCAAAGTTAGTTGTAGACACCTGGCTATTAAGCCAACCAAACTGAGTAGGATGGGCCTCCTTAGGGAGTTCTCGATAAAATTTTAGGAAAAGCAACCTGATGGGACAGGGATACAGAAATCTGAGATTATGGAAAATATCTGAATGATTAAGAGATGCTTTGGTAAATCTTATTACAAAGCATTAGTGTATATTTAGCCTCAATTTCTTCAATGGTAAAAATCTCCTTAATTACTCCCCTTAAAAAGTTTACAGATGCCATTGAAATATTGGTTAGTATTTATATATTAAAATAAATGTTAATTTTATGCTAGGAAGGTATCTATCCTGAGAAATAATGATCAAAAACCCCTAAAAGTTATACCAAGGAAAACAAGCCCATATGCCTCTCTTGGTCCATACTATTATTTAACTTAGAGATAGCAAACATGAGTTATTGTACACATCACTTGACTTTTCATGATATACTACAGTAATTGTTCACTCAGGTAGTATGTTCTACCTCTCATGCATCTGCTCTTCAGGGAAACATTGCAACATATAAATAAATGCAAATTAATATATATTGCTTCAGGGCACAGTTTCCAAATGAGTTATGTTTAAGTTGAAACTTAATAGATTTAATGTCTATAAAAATATTCACATTTTTTTCCTCCTCTTCCTGTGATCCTAGCAATATAATAAGGAAGTAAATAGAGCTAATTAAGGAGGACCAGTCATGATGTCTTCTTTCAATATATTTCTCTTACTCTCCAGAAACAAACATGGTGGCCCTCAGAACAATTAACTGGCATAAATTAGAAACAAAACTATGCTATCTCTGATGCTGGAGTTCTAGTCTTCGTCTCTGCTGATCCTTTTCAATACTGTGAAGCTTTATCAAGCTATGAAATATTCAATCTGGAAAAATTCCTGATTGTGTCCCTCTGAAATTTCATCTATGGTGCTCAGTGTACTATAACTTAAGATGTAGGGGGGGGGGTTTGTTCTTTTTTTTTTTTCTGAAAGCATAGACAGTTTATCAAACAGTATTTTGGAGTTTGAGGAAAGAAATTGATTTCCCACAGAGAGTAAAATTTAGTCCAGAAATGAATTCAGCACATTGGCTTTGTTAAGGAACTGCTTGGCTGTATCCGTTTGGGAATTTCCTTGAGCAATAAATTTGATGATTTAGCCATATACCTTCCAGCATGTCTACTGTGCTGGACGATATTGAGTTATCTCTGATTAAGGGGAACATGCTTCGTTATGCTAAGTTGCTTTCATCATCATTCATTTTTTTAGCTGCTTTCATGTATTCTGATATTCTCTCAGTAATAAGGGTCAACTTGGATTTTGCCAAACATCTTTGGAAGGTTTCTAAAAACATTCCTCCTTCACATTTTCTCTGCCCCACAATCCCTACTACAGAATATACCGTATGCCCTTCAAAGGAGCAATGGACGCAAAAACTTTTCATCTTGGTTTTTTTTTTTTTTGAGATAAGCACAGGAATTTAAGGCAATAGTCCTGGGCTCTGTATATATAAAACTAACTTAATAATAGAAAGAAGGCCATTTTACTCTAGCCTAGTCTTGTTCTTATAGTGTAATATGTAAGCACATGGGGTTTGGAATCTTGAAGACTACAATTTGAATCCTGGCTTTGCAACTTATTGCTTGTATGCCTTTGGATATGTTATCAAACCTACTAATCCTTAGTTTCTCCATCTGTGAAATAGGAACAGTAATATCTACATCATTGTTTTGCTTTGTGAACTCATTGTGGAAAATATAGATGAAGTACCTAGGAATACCTGACATGTATTAATTTAGCAAAAGTGGATTTTGTCTTCTTTTAAAATCTCATACATTAGGTGGACATGCTTTTTAAACACATTTTATTAGAAAATCATTCAATATGATTTGCTGTTACCATATTACTAAAGACTATGATTGTGACTGTTCAGTAATTTGCAGTGATTTCTGTGATTGATGACATAAAGGGGTTTTAAAGAAATAGATAAAATCCATGTGTTTCCCAGGCAAATGTTAAGGTATAGAGGAAAAATATGACAGAGGATTTAGATAGAACTGGATTCAGATTCTGCTTCAAACACATTAGAGCTGTATGACCAAAATATTTAAATAGGTTTCTTGGTCTCTTCAATTTGAAAAAACAAAAAAAGATAAAGTTATATAAATATAACTCAAAGAATTGTTTTGAAGATAATGTATGTTAAATACCCAGTGTTTGGGTAATGTTTGGGACTTCATATAGAACTCAGTTAATATTAACATTCTTTTAACACATCCACTCACTTTTCAGTGGAGCTAGTATACAGTCCTACAAATGATGATCCTGAAATATTCTAATTATCTTTTAAGTTGGTCGTATCATTGGACTTTATATATCACTTTAGGTCTATCTGCCCACTGGAATATTATTCTGCCTCCCAAACCTGTCTTCATGCCCAACCTGCAGACACTTAACTCCTCTGTCAAGAGCCAGACGAAGGCTTTCCTGACTCCCACTGGAATGGGTGCCTCTATTGCTACCCTTATCCTAGCACTTGTAACACTTTTGTTGCCTTATTCGCTTGCATACATGCTTCCTTTTTCCAGGCCGATTGCATTCCTTGGAGACCAGGATCATGTCTTGTCTGGTTTTGGCTCCAGTGCTTGGCACAGAGTAGACATTCAATCTTCTATTGAGTAGGTTGAGAATGGATGGACGGATAGATAAGAGAAGTAAGTAGATTGTCGGATAAATTACCTTGAGAGCTTTTTCTAGAGTACCTAGAGGTTAGCTGAATGTAACCAAGGATGCTCCCTTCCAACAGAAGTGGTTTCACATAAACTCAGTACTGGGCTGCCAAGGTCTCCAGGTGTCAGCTCTTACCTGACCAGGTTATATCTAAGCTCAGATGCTGGTTCCAACGCAGTCCATGAAATTCACAA
This sequence comes from Hipposideros armiger, assembly GCF_001890085.2. Taxonomy (NCBI): domain Eukaryota; kingdom Metazoa; phylum Chordata; class Mammalia; order Chiroptera; family Hipposideridae; genus Hipposideros; species Hipposideros armiger. The sequence goes on along the minus strand of NW_017731644.1, from coordinate 1,053,235 downwards.
GACCATACAAATCTTTGCTCTATGAAACGAGGACAGTGAACGCAGCTGGTGGCCCCCTGCTGAAACCTAGCACCACAGTGCATCCAGTTGCAGCCTAGCCTTAGGATGCCTCTAACAGGATGCCAAGAGAAAGGGGGTGACACTGCATTCACCTGCCAATGCTTCTTGCCAGATATGAGTTCCAGGCTGCACCAATTGATGCTGTTGGTGCTCTCTCCACGTCTCTTTAAAGATGGACAAGTTGGTTTGACAAAGACATATTATATCTATTAAATGATAATTAACAAATATAGGATCTATGTTATGGGGGAGTTTGGGTGGCATGGAAAGGCAGGCAAATAATTGCATGAAAAAGCCTAAGCTCAGCATAGATATTGGATTGGAACAGAAATTTGAGCACTGGGATTCCAAAAACGTAAGCTCTAAGAGCTGAGCACTCAAGAAAAGAAAACATTCAATTGTCTACTTATGCACATACATGTGTATCCACGAAGGATTTGAGGCCACTCACAAGTTCACATGTAATAAGATAGAAAAATATGAAATAATAGAAAATCAAGAACAGGAAAAATGCAGATTTTTCTGAAAGGTAAGCCTGGAGGAGATGAGAATGCAGTTATGTAGGCCATAGGATCAGAAGTGGATAATACAAGTGTGACTCAGAGTCGGCCCAAACTTCACAGGCAAACATTGTCAGTGAAAGAATCTGATCTCGAAGGAGACATTGCCCTCCATTTACATGTTAGAAATACAGTTGAGAAGACAGACGACCTCTGTGTCATCCACAGTTGCCAAATTGGCAAAAGAAACACTAAGAATAGATTTTGGCAGGAGACAGGAAGAAGCAGTGTGACTTTCTGAACTATTCCATAGATGTAGACAGGAGAACCTGAAATCCTGTCATCTTGAGCTAGGCACTACGTATCATCTCTGATTATTTTAATAAGAACATATAACATTATTGATAATGCTGTTTAGTGTCTACCGTTGGAATTTTGTCATGCATTTCTTAACCCTATGTGGTAGATACAATATGTACTTGAGAAAATTGAGAAGTCCAGTGACTTCCATGTATAGCAAGTAAAGGTACAGAGGTCTGTGAGACTCCCAAGCCTTCCTCTTCACCACCATACCATACTGCTTCCAGACAGACCCATCTAAATGCCTAAAGACTGTTTTTCCAGAAGCCTTATATTGCTCAGCATGATGTATTTGGGTTCACCCAGAACTGCACCATGGAGGAGAATCTATTGGCCGTCGTAAAATAAATGGTGTCCAAAGACAGCAGTCTCATTACCCTGGGTGATAACTCTGACATAAGACTTGAGAAGCACCATCTGTTCAGACTTGTTTGTTCTAGAATAAGCTTGAGAGAACATCTCTGTTCATTTTCTTCCACTGTATATTGTGGCCCTGGTAAGGGGTAATGAGTGTGATTGTGTTGATATTAGAATTGGGCATTATAACAGTCAAAATGGCCACAAGCACAGTCATATCAAAATCATCTTTTGTAAGGTTCCCACAGGCTGAGGAGAGTGGAACCAAATCCACCGTGGAGTCCCAACATGAGTTGTGGACCCGCCTTGTGTCTCATCAAAAGGCTCTCTTCAAAGGAGTGATCAAGCTCCGCCCTATTTTATTAATGAGATCTGACAGAGTTATTGCCTTGGGAGGTATATAAACATTGATTTTCTTCTTTTAAAACAATTAAAAAGCCATCAAAAGACTTTAAACATCAGTTATAATTATATACACTATAATGTTTTCAGAAATACAATTTACCAGTTTAATCTCAGAACTAAGAAAGGTGATAATGAAAATACACAGCAACTTGTTAGGATATGATTTCACAGTTTGCAGAATTTGTATTTCCAAAACAAACTTATCTTTTATTGTTATTTTAAAATATTTACACTAATGGATTTATGTCTTCCTTTTCTGGTTTGAGTTAGCCTCAAAAAACAGTTTTAGTGTCTCTTACATTTCATTTCTATTAGATGATTTACCATTGCTGGCCTTAATTCTTATGTCAGCCTTGAGAAATCTGAGGCACAGAGGGGTCAGGAAACATGGTCAAGGTCCCACAGGAAAAAACAGACCCATGTTTCTCTGGTTCCAAAGCCTGTAGTCTCCCCATATTCCATGCTCTTGTGTCCTATGAATTCATTCACATTTTTTTTTAATTAAAGTTTATTGGGGTGACAATGGTTAATAAAGTTACATAGGTTTCAAATGTACAGTTCTGTAATACATCATCTGTATATCACATTGTGTGTTCAACACCCAGAGTCAGTTCTCCTTCCATCACCATACATTTGATCTTGTTTACCCTCATCTACCACCCCCAACCCCCCATACCCACTAGTAACCACTACACTACTGTCTATGTCTATCAGTTTTTGTTTCTTTGTTTGTTTTGTTGCTTTCAGTTTTATATCCACATATCAATGAAATCATATGGTTCTCGAATTTTTCTGTCTGACTTATTTCACTTAGCATAATAATCTCAAGATCCATCCATGTTGTCGCAAATGGCACTATTTCATCTTTTCTTATGGTAGAATAGTATTCCATTGTGTATGTATATACCAGATCTTCTTTATCCAATCATCTGCTGAAGGACACTTCAAACTAAAAAGCTTTTGCACATCAAAAGAAACCATTGACATGGGCTGGCAGAGTGGCTCAGTTGGTTAAGAGTTGGCTTAAGAGCATGAGCTCTGAGCAACAGGGCCGCCAGTTAATTCCCACATAGGCCAGTGACGCTGTGTCCGAGGTGAGCTGTCACTGAGCTGTTGGCAGGATGGCTCAGCTGGTGTAACAACAAGATTGCCTGTTCGATGGTGAGCTACGCCCACCCGCAACTAAGACTGAACTTGGCACCTTGAGCTGAACTGCTGCCTGGATGGCTCAGTGGATAGAGCATGTGCTCTTAATAACAAGGCTGCTGGTTCAGCTCCAACATGGAATGGCGGCTATGTCCACCCACAACTAAGATTGAACACAGCACCTTGAGCTTAGAAGCCACAAGCTGCCTACGGGAAGCCAGATGGCGACTGGCGCCCTCTACAATGAAGATTGAGCAACAACAACTTGGCTGGTTCCTTTCCCCAGTTCTCCAACACTGTTCCCTCCTCCAATCCCCCAATAAAATCTTAAAAAAAATAAAAGAAACCATCAACTAAATAAAGAGGCAACCAACCAAATGGAGAAGATTTTTACAAACAATGCCTCCGATAAGGGGCTTATATCCAAAATATATAAGGAACTCATACAACTCAATAACAACAAAACAAGCAATTCAATTAAAAAATGGACAGAGGACCTTAACAGACATTTCTCCAAAGAGGACATACATATGGCCAATAGACATATAAAAAGATGCTCAACATCACTAATCATCAGAGAAATGCAAATAAAAACCACAATGAGAAATCACTCATACCCATTAGAACAGCTATCATCAACGAGACAATAACAAGTGTTGGAGAGAGTGTGTAGAAAAAGGAATCTTCATACACTGTTGGTGGGAATGCAGATTGGTGCAGCCACTATGTAAGGCAGTGTGGAGGTTCCTCAAAAAATTAAGAATGGAATTATCATGTGAACCAGCAATCCCTCTCCTGGGTATCTACCAAAAGAAATCTGAAAACATTTATCCATAAAGATATATGAGCTCCGATGTTCATTGCACATTTTCTGGAGCAAGTAAACCCTCTCGTTCTCTTCTGAAATCATAGTCTCAGGAGATTTGGGATCAAGAGGCTTCTTCACAAAAGCCAAGTTCTCAGATTTGCACATGGGAACATCCCAACATTAGCTTTGTAATATCTTCGTGTCCACTAAGGATCAACTTTTTAGTGCAGAAGCCAAAAGTTGGAACCTCTGGCCAGGAAGGTGTTTGTTAGAAGCTGACATACTTTTTGTCCTTGACCTCTGCCTTTTTGATTTGAGGCATTTGCCACGTACACTATTCAGTTTACTTTCTCAGGGCTGTGCAGGTGGTTGACATGCAGCCAGGGGAGCCGAGGGTCCTGGCTTGCGTTTGTTGGCTGTGGGTCTTGTATTGCCCCCTTTTCTCCCCTCTAAGTTTCCTTCCTTCTTTTCTCAAGCTGCTTCTCTTTAATGAAGCTCGCAGTAAAAACCTTCTTCTTTGTTCTCTTTTGACTTCATTGAGTTCGTTATTATATTTTCTAATTAATATGTATATTGTCCCTCTCATCTCCATACTCCAGAAGCACTCTGTGCAGGCTCTAGTCCTGAGTGTACCATATTGTGTCAGAATGGTCTGTTTACTAGTGCCTCTCTTGACGCTCCTTTATGCATGCTCATATCCCCATATTTCAGGCATTACACATATATTTGTGCACTCTTTGTTAAGCATATGAATTCCTTTTAAAAAGAAGTCCTATTTACTTATTTTACACCCCAGCTTTTCCTTAGATAGTCTTGACTATCTTAGATGGTACTTAAAAGTTGGTCCCTAAAGTATCTGGACATCTCTTGACCTGGACGGAATTGAAATAAATCCTAGTAGGTGACCAGCCAGGAAGGAAAGGAATGTAAACAGAAGGGGAAGAAGAAGTTGGGAGAGGGAAGAGAGGAAGAAGGAAGAAAGGAGAGAAGAAATAAGAGAATGCAAGAATATTATAATTATCAATTATTGTTTTTATTATGTTACTTGTCAGACAATGTATTTTATAATACGGTATCTCATTTAATGCTCTCTGTGACCATGTCAGATAAGTACTATTTTACAGGTAGATAAACTAAGCCTTAAGTTCAGTAACTTGCCAAAAATCACCTAGCTAGTTACTGGCCAAATTGAGATTAGAATTCAGGTCTGTTTGGCAAATTAATTGTGGTTTTAGAAGCATTCGGTACCACTTTATTCAATTAGTATGTGCCTAAATATGCATCACACAGGGGCTCTGCATAATCTTAATATTTCATGATTCTCCCCCAATAGAGGATAAGAAGTTAAACATTTTAATGCTGATGAGAAGTTGAACCCATGGTTTGATGCTAGTCATTTTATATTCCTTATAGCATGTGTTTCTTAGGTTAACTTTTTTTTTTTCTCATATAACATGGACAGTTTATTTTATTTTATTTTATTTTATTTATTTATTTATTTATTTTAATTTATTTATTTATTGTTAGTTTCAGGTGTACAGAACAATGCAATAGTTACCCTTTTCACCCTCACAAAGTAACAACC
>NW_017731644.1:1039075-1047439 GCF_001890085.2 Hipposideros armiger | reverse complement strand
TGGTTGTTTCCAAGTCTTAGCTATTGTGAATAACGCCGCAATGAACATAGGGGTGCATATATTTTTTTGGATTAATGTCTTGGGATTTTTTGGATAAATATCTTAGGTTAACTTTTTATCTGGCCAAAACTCTGTTTTCTCTCTTCTGTTTTTCATCCTCTTAGAAAAATATTATTTAGTTTATATATTTAAAAGGTCTCAGGCTTTTTTGAGATAGTATAGAGTTAAACAAGATAGGATAAATTTGGTTTTGTTTTAGAAGATCGGATAAATAAATATTGCATGATTTGGCCCTAGAAGGAAGCACTGAGTGATGTCATGGGCATCAGTTTTGGAATCAGACAGTTTTGTGAACCATTGGAATGTTTCTTTTACAACTTGCTGTGTGTCTTTAGATAAACCAACTCCTCAGAGTCTCACTTACTAAATATAGGTAATGATGCGTACTTTTCAAGGAGTACAAAAATTCCTGAAAACCCTTACCACATAGATAAGTGGCAGCTGCCGTTGGTTGCAACAATTGAAATATACAAGAGAGTAGCTTCTTGGAATATAATATATAATTATCACCCCAGGTTAGAAAGAGGCCATGACTTCCCAAAGAGGAAGAGTTCCTCTCTGTCCTTGGGTAGGACTCAATGAAATTGCTCAGTGAAATGTAAAGAAGGGAGCTCCACGACCCCTGGCGGCAGGATTCCTGACGAGACTGTGGGTATTGGTGCTGGAAGCGCCGTCCTACTGAAATGTGGAATTGTATCTACAGCCCATGGATCAATAGCTATATTGCAGTCAGTGAGTGTCCAGGCCCTCAACCATGCCCTCAGGGTGTTACTTTGCTAAGCTAAAATTTGAAGAATTTTGTTTTCTGTGTGGCACTGTTTTAAGTGTTTCATAACTATTTTAATCCTTATGACAATGATATGAGATAGGTGATATTGTTATCCCCGATTTATAGCTGGTGAAACAGGCATAGACAGGTTAAGTGAGTGAACTAAGATCATATAGCCAGTAAGTGGAGTTGGGACTTTAATCCAGGCGGTATGAATTGTTTTCATTGCCATAATGAATAACGTATCATAATAATTTTGGTTTTACCTGGGTCAGTTATGTTTAGAGGACAAAACATGAAAACTGAAAACGGAAAAACCTGATTGGTGTTTAACTTTGCCTCTTCCCAATTCTGGGGAAACAAACTAGACTTCTAACTTTGATTTCATCATCTGTAAAATGGGGGCAACGATGAATGACCTTACAAGGGTGTTAGGAAGATAACGCACTCAAAGATGCTTTGTGATTGTGACATGCTGTGTGAAGGAAAGTATTGTTGCTTAAAACTTCGATTTATATGATGCCAAGATACGTGTGTCTGTGTATGTTGCAAATTCAAATCTGCATTGTAAAAACTTGTAGGAACATGGTACAAGTTTTTTGTCATTGTCTTTTTGAAATGTTTGTTATGTTTGCTTACAGTTAAAAAAAAATATTTGAGATAAAAATGCATGTAAAATTCATGCCAGATAGACTTGATTGTGATGATTGAAAGAAACCACTTGGGTTTATTATTATGCATTATATTATCATTAGAACCTTTACTATTGTTCTGTTGTATATGGCACGTTTATGCATTTTATGTTACTGCTGGAATGTGTAGTATAATAATGCCTTTTGTTATAAAATCAGTACCTATTACTCAACGGTATGTGTACACTCATTTGAGACCTATTATAAATTTTTAGGCCATAGAACCAAAACTAAGCTCTGTTCAAACTCTCTGTCCAGATTTAATAAATGAAACTTAATTTTATAAAGCTGTAGGGAAGCTCTGATTAACTTAATTCTTGACTAAATAAACCAACTGAATTCAACTCAGTTATCTTAGCCATGCTAATTAATATGTTGGTGATCTTTAAGAAATGAAAGTTTTAGCTTTGTGGATGTAATTTTTCTTTTTGAAAGATATGCTTGTTCATTTAAACACACTTCCGTTTTCTTTTTCTTGTTTGACTGGATAACACTGACTTTTCTCTCAGTTACTTTCTCTTTGCTCTATTTGTGTGACAGATGGTGAATAATTCGTTCATTTTGTTAGTTGGTGATGTTGATGGGAGACACATAGGACATATGCCAGTTTGCATGTAGAGAGTAGAAAAAAATGTAACTCTCCTCTGAATCAGCTCTCTAACCTGGTCAGGTTCTCAAGGCTGTGGATCTTGAAAATGGAAATGCCTTTCCAGCACAGAATACGTAGAAAGAACATGTATTAGTTTCCACATGTGATACTTACGTTTACGTCTCTGTTTAAAACAAATTCTATTATAAGAGTGCTACATTGCTATTCCATGTTGAGCTTACAAAATGGGCCTTCTTTCTGATGCCTTCCTTCTCTTCTCTTCACCAGCCTCTTTCTCTTAACATAACCAAAACCCATAACCCACACCAGGCCACACCCCTCATCTAGAAAGGGTACATGTGTTTTCCAGCTAGCCAAATCTCTATTTTCTTTCTCTCCTCCTTCTTTACCTCCTTTTAGGGAATAATTTTTTCGAAGCTAAAATCATGACTCTTATACAATATAAAATGAACACATGTCGGGGCTGGCCAAGTGGCTCAGTTGATTAAGAGCTCGCTCAAGAGTTTGAGCTCTGAGCAATAGTGGTTCGATGCCCGGTCCGAGTTGAGCTGCCGCTGAGCTGCCAACAAGTGGCGGGATGGCTCAGCTTAAAAAAAAAAAAAATGAACACATGTCAAAGTTTTCATATAACTCATTAATTAATGTAAGGAATCTGTAAAATGTTACAACTGGTTTAAAAGAGAATTCAAAAAGGCAATCAAGAATGCTGAGATGAATTTGGAAATAGGTGTAAAATTAGTCAGTATCCATCAGGTAATCAATTGCGTGTTCACCCAAACCATTTGCATTTGATGAATAAGGACAATTTATGATTTATCAGTTTTCTGTAGCTTATAGCGTTGAAAATAGCTCAGTGAACTGCTGAGATAACCCAGAATGGTGCACTGGACAGAACACCCAGTAGTCTTTTGCTAATCTTAAAATCTTTCACAATTTCTCCTGACTCTGTTCCTTCAATAGTAATTGAGTGCCTGGCCAGGCACTATGGAGCAATTAAAGACAGAACTAAAACCTGCCACCATAGAATTTAAAGCCCATTCAAAAACAGAGAACACTAGAGAAACAAATAAATACATAATGACACATTGTGATAAGTGCTATCATGGCAAGTGAAAGGCAGAATGAGAGATTATAACAAGAAGAGCAGCAAGGAAGGTCTGAGGAATCGATACGTCAGCCGTTTTTAGGATGAGACGGAGCTGGCTGGGCAGAAACAAATGAAGACAGCCCAGCTTCACAGACCAAACTAATGAATCAATCTCTACACTACAGGTTTAAACCCTGGAACACCAGTTGATGGTCCCAAATCTTTAAATCCTCTTCAGTTCACCTCCTATCTCTTTTTCTCCAAAGCAGTGAAATGCTGATGTCTCCAGTATCTATCCCTTTCATCTTAAAATGCCTCTAACATTCTAATTCTGTAGCTTTTTGTTTTGTTTTGTTTTGTTTTGTTTGATCAGCATTTTTTTCAAAAATTTTATAACCATGACCACCCAAACAGGAAGAAATACATTGCTCGCCCTGCCTCCCACATATATAAACTGAAATAGATACTTCACAAAATAACGCCCTTAATATGTGGGGCATTCTCAGCTATTTTCCTTCCGGTTTTTTTTTCCTATTTCATTCTAAAGATGCCAATCTCAAGACCCACTAAATTGATTTCATAAGCCAAATGGGCAGACATTTAAAATTTTAAACCTTCTGTTCTAAAACAAAAGTTTTATTTATTTAGCATCTATATCTCTGTCATAGAATGTCTTATTAAAAAGCAGCAAACAAAACAAAAACCTCCCTCTAGGATCCTATTCTAAACTCTGTCCTGTGGTTCAGGGATTAAAAATCTCCTGATCTTTGGTGAATGTCCAGCCTGGATTTTAAGACATTCAGGTACACATCACAATTCTATACCCTGAGATGGAAAACCTAACCTTGATGTTAAAAAGGCCCTCTTTTAACTTTAACTTTAGTTCCCAAGTATCCCATGTGTATTCAAATGCCTGTGCATTTGGACAAGCCCTTTCGGTCTCTTGGACCCTCTCTACCTGTCATTCCACTGGACAACTTTGAAACTTCTGCTCCATCCTTCAAGCTCCAGCTCAGGAAACTCTCCCAGCAAGACCTGAAGCCCCCTCTCGGATGCTTGTTCTGCCCTGTTGTAAGAACTGTGTCTTTCAGAGCCACCTTAATCTTGCACCCTACATGTCTGTGGGAAAGTTGCCTCCCTGCTAAGAATTCACCATTTGTGAGGGCAAGAATCACATCTTCCTCCCACTATCATGGGAGAGTACAGTGGGGTGAAGGCCCCTTGGTCCAGCCCTTATATGCTCAAAGGGCTTCAAATGATATCGTAATCAACTATGAAGTTTTATGTTTTATACGCAGCCTCAGAGATACACTAAGAGAGCTGAAAGGTGTTAATTATCTGACTGTAGATCTGTGTCCTTTTACTAGGTTACATGGCTTTTAGGGTGCTATAAATTAGCTTTTCTTGCATTCTGTAATTATCTTACAAATAGCTCAGTCATATTGTATTGTGATCTATCTTTTTAATTTATGAAATGTAAAGACTTAAAATATACCACAGTTTTGGCATTAGTCTTTTCTCATTTCTTTGTTTTTGAAAATAGATGTGGGAGCTTAAAAAAATAGAAGTTGCCTGAGCCACTGTTCACCTTCTAACAGAATAACTGCAGATATTGTTGAGTGAATGAATGAATGATGCATAGACCACGTCAGTGTGATGTGGGCAGGAAGTAAGGATTAGGGCAAGGATAAATAAACATTATTATTAATTTTCACCTTTTACATTTATGACAACATATCTGTGTGTTGAGACTATGATTTGACCACGTGGACCTATGTTTCTTGTGTAAGGTGACTAACTTCTAAGTGTACCCAAGATTTTAAACTTAGTATATAGGTCATGTTTGGCAAATATATTTATGACTATATCGTATTGACCAATACCCACGCCCCCCCCAAAAAATAAAATCTTTATGGAAGTAATATTTTACCTATCAGTTTTGCCAAATAGCAGGTTCACCCTGCAGGTCTTGAAGAAGACTGGATTGATCAGGCTGAAGTGTAATTTAAAAACTTGTTATTACAATCACCTAGTATGATCTTCTCCTTGTAATTTTACATGCAATTGCAAATACATATGCAAATTGATGTTAGTCCTTGAAAAAAATGTGTACATATCAAAAACACAAGAGGTACTTAATTATACATTTCCTATAATATGTAGTTCGTTAATACGAGTTGTCTTCCATCCAAAGGCAAGACAACTTTTGGCTCTAGAGCAAGTTTGACCTTTGTGGTGTGGACGATGCCCTTCAGTCAGGCATTGAATGCTGAGACCAACAGAGACATGTTCAACATCAGAAAAAAAAAAAGTTTTCACATCAGTCATAACACTAGAAAGATTTGGGATAGAATGACATCTGAAAGTCATATTTCAATTTTGCCTTTTTAATAGAATTTTTAGCTCATGGTCCTAAATGCAGATCACCAGTCCTTAGAAATATTATTATGGAATTTTCTATATTTATGCTAACAGAATTTTGAACTGTCAACTCAGCTTGACTTTAAATAATGCAATACTTGACCATTTGCAAGAGTTTTTAAAGGTAAATGAGTGTTTGATATTTTAGCAGAAATTCTCACACAGTGTACTCACCACACCAAAAATGGACTAATCTGCATGACTTGAACGAAACAAACTGTCAACTACTAGCTCTTTTCTTGCCCCTTTGCTCTCCTTACAATCTATTTAATATCTTTTTCACTTGGTTGGATGATAAACTGCTGGAGCCAGAAAGATTCTTGTTCTGTCTCCTTTTGAGATCAGGCAAAACACATTTATAGGTTCATGATCTTGTTTCATTGGAGCTGTGATGGTAAGGGACATTTTCAGGGACTGAATTAGAGTTGATGTCTGTCAGGTTAAACGCGTGGTGTTGCTGGCTCACTTTAAGTTGCAAACTGCCAGCGCCCTCTAGTGTTCAATTCCCTCAGAACTCTGCAAGAGCTGGAGCTTTGGGTCTGATGAGATGTTGAAACAAGGAGATTGAGGCTCAGACTCTTGGATCCAGTGGACCATAAAACATAAAAGTGTCTTCTAATTTTCAGCTATTCCATATGTATATATCTAGAAAGTGAGGGTATTCTCTGTCCACTTTTTTTTTTAATTCTAATGAGTAAAACAGCCTTTGTTATGTCTCTGAGGGAACTTAAGAGGTTTAAAAGAAAACTCATATGGGATCACCAAAGTGACAAAGTTGGACCTGAGAGGCCTAAAAGAATTTGGGTCCAAAGAAATCTACTTGTAATTAAAAAAATTTAATGTTTTTAATATATTTAGATAATGTGATAAGATACATAGTTAGCTCTTAGTGGCCAATAGGCTAATTTTTCATGGTCAGGTTATCACCCCATTTTTTCCCTCTTCACTTTCTAACAATCATATTCTTCTACTATGTTCATTAATCAACCCAGAATCATATTTACAATGTAGATTTAAATTTTTCCTTTCTTAAATAAATAATAATAAACATAGTTATAGTACATGTTATCATTAAATATATTCCAAAGTCAAATGCAATTTATTTTCAAGTAGCTTATTTGAAATTACTTAGGGTATTTGTTATTAGAAGGTGTAGCTTCTAATGTGCTCATAGTGATGACACTCTTTGGGGCAATTCAGAGATTATGTACCATATTTTTTGGATCTTCCAAATATAGGATATCTAGAAACACATACCCAAATTGACCTTATAACCACTTTTTGGACACCTGATGTCTGGCAATGCCAACTCAATGTTATTAAAATATTTAGATTAAATTTAGAAAAGATACACTAGAATAGTTATGTGGCATCACAAAAATCCGTCCATGAAGAGTGAATCATGGTTTTTTGCAGAAACTAATTTTTAATTTGTGCTATCCATGGCCATGTGGTGTGAGCTGTTGCTTGCTATTAATAATGTTTGCAAAAGTTTTATTCCATACAACCCATTAATGTCCAAGTTTGATTAGTTCATTTGTAAAGGACTTAAAAATATTTTGAAACATTTCAGACAAAATGATTTTACTAAATAAAAACAAACTGGGACGCGATGCAACGAAAGTGGCATTTCAGTAAATACCATGAGCACCGTAAAGGGGGAGATTTTATGTATCTGTAACCCTGAAACTAACTGCTGTAGCCATTATTTTCTGGCTCTTATGGATCAAGGGATAGCCTTGATTGAAAGAAGATTTTAACAAGTTGAGCAACACTGCAGTTTTTGGCTTTCTGTATAATAATTAACATTGAAAAATGTCAAAAAAAAGCTAAATGCTTTATAGATCTAGCTATTGCTTTAAGAGATAGTGGAAAGTGAATAGGAGATGGTGAATTGAATGATGAAATTCAAATATTGCTTTTGTACAAAAATCAAAAAATTATTGTACGTGGTTCAGTTACGGTGTTTGAACATTCAAGTAATATATAAAAATAATGAATCATTTTAAAATATATTTTACTTTAAAAATTTTATTGACATATCCAATAGTTAGTGCCTCAGTAAAAAAGTTTATTCAAAGTAATGAAAAAAATGTAAGAACTATGATGTCAAGAAAGGTTATCTAATTTAGCCTTCTGTCAATATAAGAAAATCTATGTGAAAATCTTAACTATAATAACATAATTATTTTACAAAAATGAAAGCAAGGAAAATTAAATTTTATGGAATAAACATATAATCTCTATCAATTATTATGTGTTCATTTTATGGCTCATCTAAACATTTCTGTCCTATCAGCAGAACCCTGAGACATATACAATAATAATTATTAGTCATATTTGATGGCTCACTATCAATCATAAAAAATCCTTGCTTTACACCTTTTTCAATTTTGTTGTCATGGAGGTTTATTTATCACAGTGGGAGGGTAGAATATTTTATTTAACTGCGTTAGGGTGACTTACAGCCTTTGAACTACTGTGATTGCTGGTGTGAGAGACCCCATTAGTTCCCTTGTTTCTACTCTTGAAAATGCTAGGGCTGACCTACAGAGGGAGGTTCTGGGCCTTACCCAAAGCAAAGGCACCGCCACCGACTGTCCCCAAGGGAATTCTGATAAACAGCTGTCCACATTAGGGAGCGACTGCAAGAACGAGACAGAGAGAGAGAGAGAGAGAGAGAGAGAGAGAGAGAGAGAGAGAGAGAGAGAGAGAGAGAGAGAGA
>NW_017731644.1:1030762-1039050 GCF_001890085.2 Hipposideros armiger | reverse complement strand
GAGAGAGAGAGAGACTTTCCCTCAGGTCAGTTCTGTCTGGTGTTGTGAATCTTCTTCCTGAATGAGAGAGTGAGGACCTCAAACCTTCATATAAACTAAGGAAAATTCTGTGACAAAGTTCTGTAGTAGCTTCTCTTATAACACCACTACTCTTTGTTAAACATCCTAACTTTTTGTATGCCTTTTCTTTAATAAAAGGATTTTCAGTGCAACTATATAAAATAAAAAAATACCAGGCTTGTGCTAAGTGAAATACTGAGATCCAACTTTTGTTCCTTTTCAAGACTCGTTACACACCCTCAGGTGTGTCCTGTTTTGAAGAAAAAGGTTGACTTTCATCTGAGATTGGACCACAGCATGAGGTGTAGTCGTATAGTATTTCATTTTAAGTAATTTGCAGGTAGGGTTGGAAGTAGGAACGCTGCCAGGTTATAGCTGTTGATGGGGCATTCAGCTTTCATCATGACTAATTTTCTCACACTTGCGCGGTATCCCTCCAAAAGCAACACATATAAGAGTATTAACAGGAGAAGAAATTAGCATAGGCATGTGGGGAGCAAACACCACACCAATTAGAAGGTTGGCGGCAACATCAAGTTCATGCTGACATTTAAGCCCCTACAGCCACAAAGTGAAACCAGGACAAGCCAGCACTTCCCCAGACTGATTTGAGCAGGCAACAGCAACACACCGCTTATGCCCTCAGGTGCTAAATCCTGCATGCCCTCCTTTTTTAAGAAAAATGATTTTTTTCTTTCAAGAAGACAAACATTTCATAATTCTCCTCCCTTTTCCTTTAGTCTTGTTCTACTCCCTGCTACCCGCCCTCTTGGTGAATTACGAATCCATATATTAATATTTTTGGTTTTGTTAATATTTTTATTCGAATTCTGGATCATGTAGTATAACATGGGGGTTAAAAGCAAGGATGCTAATGCCACACTGGCACGGTTCAAGTCCTGGCTTTACCCTTTACTAGCTGTGTTGCCTAAACGTTCTTGAACTCAGTTTTCTCACCTGTGAAATGGGAATGCTGTTACTATCACCTCATTAAATTCTTGAGCGTTTTGATAGGGCTATGAGGAAAACAAAAGGCCAGGGAGAGAATAGCAGACACTTAAACTCTAGATAGGTGATCAGGAAAGATTCTCTAGGGAAATGACATTTAATATAGGCCATAATGGAAGAGGGAAGGGGCCTGTCACTGTATCTATCCTGGGAGGCATTCATGTCATATTGCTAGTTTGTTTGTTTGTTGTTTTTTTTATTAGAAAGTTAGTCATTGAGCTCCACAGTAATGATAGCTTAATTAAGGTGCTTTCATCACATAGTATGTCTATATTCCATTTGTTCTTCATAACAATCCTGTGATGTTGAGATGAGGAAACTGAGGCTCAGAGAAGTTCATTGTTTTGCTCACGTGTTGTTTCTATGACATCACGATGGATCCTTGCTGTGTATGCATGCTCTCATGCAAAAGCTTCTTGAAGTTCTAAGGAAGAAGCACCACTCGCATTCTCCCCTCCCTTCCTTTTCCTCTCCCTCCTCTCCCCTCCCCTCCCCTCCCTTCTCCTCCCTTCCTGTGGTCTCTCACTTTAAAACTCTTGGGCTCTTATATTTTCTTTCCTGTTTGGAGGAGCCAGTGAAGGATCCTATGGCTTTCATCTTTCAAAACAGTTGCTCTCCATCTTCCTAGTTCTTACCATCACATATCTCTGAAAAGATGTATAGACAATGACAGGTGATGTTTAAAATGTAGTTTTGGTTCATACGTATTCACCTCTTGCTCTTGTGCCTAATCATCTCTCCTGTTAATTCCAAGGGCCATTAGCACATGACTCTTTGGTCATGGTGCTCCATGATCTTAGCCAGGATGGATGCTGTGGTTTCCAGAAAATGTGGCCAATGGCTGAATTCTTCACCATAGAAAAGGCTTCCCTTTGATTTAGATACAGGAAAATTTTCTTTTCTGTACCCTAAGTACATGCAATGCTGAGAAGCATGTGGAGACCCTCAAATTCAGGTGGTCATAATTGCTAATGCCTAAATTTGAAATTCTTTTGAGCAACCAACAAGTTAAATCATAATCAACTGTTATTTTTGAAGTGGGAGAAGGAATATATTTCAAAGAATAATACAAAATATAAGAAAGTTTAATCTTGACTCTTTCCTGACATTTTCAAAAATGCTTGCTTAGTATAAGGAGAAAACAGATGGCTTTTTTCTTTAATCTCTCCAGCTGTCTTACAATTAGTCATGTTCATAAGCTAAATCATAGCCTGAAGATCCGAATATTATAAAAGACATTTGCTCTCATTTTTTCTGACATATCCAACTCTAAAAAAATTTAAGTTCTCCCAAATACCAAGTACCTTTCTTATAATCACATATACAATTTATCTGGCATCACCATTGAAAGAGGCATTTCATTTAATTTTGGATATAAAGTCCATGCTATTTAGCTGATTATTTTATTTATTTATTTACTTACTTACATATTTATTTATTTATTACAAGCAGTGGATTTATTAAAGGGAAAAAAAAGAATATACTCTCAAAATAGTGAGAGTGGGCAGCCCAGGAAGAGGGCAACTGCACCACAGAACAAAGAAGCTTAGGATTTTATTAGAATGAGGGCATGAAAAATTCAAGTTTTAAGCGTGGCATTACTGGTGTTCCCAAGGCAGGTCTTTGCTGACCATGATTATTTTAATAGTAAGCATTTTTCTGTCATAAATATATTGACTACTTGTTAATGTTTTGTGATGAAATTAATTATTCTTGCAGTTTTTTAAAAAAAGGTTCAAGTGTTACAGAGTGACATGAAATAAAAAGTACAGCTGTAAAGACTTTCTTTGATAACAAATGATGTTGGGAATCTTTATATATGTTTATTGATCACTTCCGTTTCCTTTTTTCGTGATTGCTTATTTGAATCTCTTGCCTGTTTTTCTATTAGGTTGATTGTCTTTATCTTATTGATTTCATCCATTCTTTATATATTCTGAACACAAATCATTTGTCCATATATGAAGAGGCCTTCTTTTAGGTTGTGGCTTATATTTTTTGTCTTTGTAGCATTTGGTTGTACAAATGTTTTTAATTTTAGTCGAGTCCATTTGTCAGTCTTTTCTATTATGATTTGTGCTTTTATGCCTTGTTTGAAAAACTCTTCTCTAGTTTGGTTTATGAAGATAGTCTCTTGTATTTTGTTCCAAAATTTTGTGATTTTTACATTTTGATGTTTAATTAATCTAGAATTTATTTAATGAATAATTTAATATAAAGATCTCATTTTATCTTTTCTAATAGGGATTACCAATTTTCCCATCTTCTTGTCCATGTTGATATGTAATTCTACATCTGAAAAATCAGTTCCATACCTATATATTCTCTATTTAATTCCATCACTCTATTAGTTTATACTTGTGCCAGTATTACATTGTCTTAATTGCTATAGGTTTATTAAGTCGTACTATATTATTTTTTCTCAAACTGGTCTCATCTCTTTACTGTTTAATATGGATTAAATGTAGCTTTTCAAGTTCCCTAAAAACCCTGTTGGAATTAGTATATTTTGTACTCTGGACATTAATATATAGATAATTGAATCTTCATTATAATTAATCCTCTTATCTATTAACCTAGAATGTGTGTGCATGTGTGTGTGTGTGTGTGTGTGTGTGTGTGTGCAGTCAGTTGAAGTAAGTGTATATATTTTATTGTGTTTCTTAAATTTTTCTATATTGACTTTGAATACTGGGTTATTTTGAAAGAAAATCAGTTGTACTTGAAATCCCATCTCCCAGAAAGAATCACCATCTCCACTCTGATGATACCTCCAGCCCTTCGGTCTGTGATGCCCCCATCACATATGCTTGACCTTTTGGGTGAGCAAAAGGGAATGGAGAGCACATCACCCAGCACTCGAGGATTATTCAGAGCCACTGTCAACTAACAAAGGACACCAGAAGATGGAGCTTCTGCCCTTTTTGAAGACAATTCTTTCCAGAAAGTAATGCTGATTAAATCACTGCATTATTTATTATCCTTGTTAAATGTATCAGTCAGTGGAAAAAGGTATTTAAGTCAGTAATAGACTCTTACGTTGGCAGATTCAAAAGTACTTTTTATATTTAATTCAAATTCTCCAGCTTCCTCACGTCATTCTTTGTAGTGTACATAAATTTCTCAGATCTTCCCCTAGAGTAGGCTGCCTAGGACACAAGTGGCCATTCCTCCAATCATAGCCTCATTTGCATTTTTTTTTCATTATGACACTATTACCATAGGTGGCAGTAGAGTGCATGCATGGTCACATTTCTACTATTGGACAGTGGATATAGTTGAGATTTTACCATACTGATAATCTTTTAACCTACTTTTTTTTCATTTAACAATATATGCCATAAGGCTATTACCATATGATTATTTTAACGAATGTATAGTATTCTGTTATATTGTCACTTATTTCCCATTTTCTTTTTGTTGAATTTTTCCCCAAATTTTTTACTATTGTAAAAACGTCATTTCAAACATCTTCATACATAAAGCTTTTTCAAAATTTTTGATCTTTTTAAAAGCACATAAAACCATTCCTGTAAACTACTCATTTGCTGCTTCTAAACTGCCTTGGGATAGGAAACCTGATAAGTGAGCTTGTTAGAAGTAAACCTAGGTAAAAAATTAATAGGCTTTGTGGGAAGAGTATATCCATGGACTCTGTGACATTTTGATATCACAAAGCCGCCTCTGTGTTTTTTTTAATTAATATATCTTCCCAGAAAATGAGTCACTACATTTCTGTAGGCCTGGTTGAAAAGGAAAGGACATTTTGTACCTTAGATTGTTCACGTAGTTTAGCAGAAGCAGGGATATAAAGTAAAACCCCCTTTTGTGGAGATCCTATTAGGTCATTATTTATAATCATTATGCTAAGCAAAAATTTATCTTGTCCTAACAAATATCTTCACAGTAGAAATAAATATTCTAAATAAGCATTTTTAAAACTTGGTGTTTGCAAAAGGTACATATTTATTTCTTAGATATATCTTGGTTAAAAACCTTCTACTAGGCAATTACTTGTTAGCAGAGTTTTAATCATTCTTTTTATTTGAAGGCAATAAAATCACATTTTCCTAAAATATTAAAAAATGATGAACTATGACCCCTTCAAATGATCCTCAATTATTCTAATTACTGAATTTCTATAATATTAGCTCAGTAGACATATTACTTTGCTCAGAAACACTTTTAATAATGCAGAAAAGAAAAAACTGAGTTCAGCTCCTGGGTAAAGTGAAATATGATTATTTATGGAATAATTATTGTTTTGCATAGTTTAGTTAAAGTCCCTGGATACTTTTGCTTTATTCTTGCCTGATGCATATGTTAAAATATGTATTTGTGAATTGAAGGCATATATTTTTGTTCTGTTTGTGTCTGATTAATCTTTTTATCTTTTTCTTTCTGCAACTACCTGGGTGCCAAAAAAATGTATACACATTTTAAGTGATGTTATCTATGTATTACTTTTCAAAGTTGAATTGAATTATGGCAGCAATGTGTAGTATGGTGTTCACTCAAAAGATGGTGTTAATCAAATAAATGCTAGCATCACCAGGTGACAGGCAGGACAGTCAAAGAAAATGGCAGAAGCATGGTTGTCATTTGAGGAGCACAAGACCATTTTGAAGTGGTGTTTGAAATTCAAGAACATTGTGGAAGTACAATGACAATGGAAGCATGAGTATGCAACAGAGCCTCCAACACGCCTAATGATTGTGTGCATTCGTGATAAGTTTGAGACGCATGGTACTGTGTGAAGAAATTGAAACGGCATGTGCAGCAATACAAGTGGACACTTTGATCAAGTTGTTCAAGCAGTAGTTCACCATAATCAGAAGTGTCTGGATGCTGATGGTAACCACTTTGAGCTCCTCTTGTAATTGCAGAAGTCAAACGTGACTTGTATTCATCTTTTGTTATTGGTATATATTAAGTATTACAATTTTAATACAGTTTTTTTCCTTTCTTAAAATGTGTGTACATTTTTTTGGTACCCACTGTATATACTGTTCCAGATAGTTGGGTGCTGATTTCAGAGTAAAATTTATGTTTTGAGATTACAAGTTGATGTATGGTTGGCACATAGCTGTGTTTTCTTTTTTTTAAGATTTTTTTTTTTTATTGGAGAATTGGGGGGATGGGAACAGTGCTGGGGAATTGGGGAAGGGGAACAGACAAGTTGCTGTCGTTTTGTTCTTCAGTCTAGTTGTGGAGGACGTTGCTTCTTCACTGGCCCAAGTTGGCACCATCATTGCGCTCTTTCCGGGTGAGGCACATCAGTCCCCGGCTTCTGGACGGCCGCTCACTGCGGCTACTGGCCGCTCACGCTGGCTGCTGGCTACACACGGTAGCCCATGGCAACCCACTGCCACAGGGACTGCAGCCTACGCCGTCGCCGGCGACTCACGGCAGCCCAGCTCCAGGTTGAGCTGTTGTTCAGCATCTTAGCTATAGAGGGTAGTGTCACTGGCCTCATATGTGGGATCCGAACCGGGGCCCTCTGGCGTCCCAAGCCAGTTCTTAACCATCACGCCACTCGGCTGGCCCCTAGATGTGTTTTCTTTAGTGTTGCCTGCCTTTTATAAAGAGAGTGGTAGAAAAGTCAGAGTGGCAGCAGAGAGCTAAGGAGAGTGTCATTTTCAAGGCAACACATAAATTAATAGTGTTTCTGATTTTGGAAATCTATTTATATGCTTTATCCTAGCAGATCTATCAAATCCACTCATCCTCTTGTCTTTCCTCTCCTGGCCTTACCATTCTTCTGGTCCCTGAAGTTTTAATTGACAGTTATTTTCTGACCTTTCACCCTACCTCTCCCCATTCAGTCTGGCTTCAGTTTTCTCAGGTTTTGCTTCCTTCGTAACTCTTCTGTTCATCCTCTTCATATTGCCTGCCAGTGAAGGGTCTTATATCTCTCCTGGAAGGTTGCAACTCTATCCTAGTTAATGTTTTTGTTTCCAGAAATTTCCACCTCTTCCTAGATATTTTCGTCTCCATCCTTTCTTCTCTTGGCTCTGATCATGTCACTCCCCTCTTCTAATTCTTTACCTGCCTTCTTTTGACCTTAACATGGCCCTGGAGGCTCCCCTCATTTAGCCTTAACCTTTCTTTCCAGATTGATCTTATCCTGCTCCATTTACCTACAGGGCCATCTTATCTGCCGGGTATGATAGCAGAGTGCCTAGGGCCCAAGATATTTTTAAGGGTTCATGAAAATATTTTTATTTTAATTTATTGTAAAATCAGAAGAAAAAAAATGAGTGTAATTATAATAATGTATAATTATGACCCCAGCCTAAATACATTTTGCTTTATGCCAACACAGTTGTAAAATATAATTTTAATATGTTTTAAGAGAGGAAGGCATCCACAAGGACAAAAGCGCGTAGGGCCCTTGGGAATGAATGAGGCAGCCCTGCTCGCATATGTTAAAGTTGAGCCTGATTAGATTTCTCACTTTTCCTTACACACCTTTCCTGCTTCCTTGTTTTCATCACTATTCTCTTTACCTTGAAGTCTTAACCTATTCAGTTTTTCCCTAACAAAACTGTACTGTGCATTCAAGCACAAATGGTTATTTTTCCCTCATCTTCCTTAATCCCGCATCTGTATTATTCCTATCCTAAATCATATATATTTTGTATTGTCACCCACTTTTTAACTCAGAAATTATTTATTAAACACCTACTATGTGTCAGGCTCTATGCCAGACTCTGGGGTCCAAGAGGGATCAGACATGCAGCTCTCAATGGAATCTCATCCGAATGAAACAGAAGGACAAAAAAGCAGATAATTATTAGATAACCACGTGATAATTACAGTAGAAGCATGTTCAGGGTGTGCTTCTTACGTTGTCTGTAGATTATAAATTCAATGGAGGTAAGCCCATAGCATTCATTTGTGTGGAGATGGTACTTCCCCTAGACACAAGTTGTGTTCCAAGTTATTTATTTATTTATTTATTTAAGATTTTATTGGGGAATCAGAGGAAAGGGAACAGACAGGTTGCTGTTGTTTTGATCTTTAGTCTAGTTGTGGAGGATGTGGCTTCACTGGCCCAAGCTGGCACCATCATTGCGTTCTTCCCGGGCGAGGCAGATCAGTCGTCGGCATCTGCACGACTGCTCACGGCAGCTGCTGGCCGCTCACACTGGCTGCTGGCTACACACAGTAGCTTATAGCAGCCCACTGCAGCAGGGGACTGCAGCCCACGCCGTCGC
>NW_017731644.1:1011206-1030639 GCF_001890085.2 Hipposideros armiger | reverse complement strand
TCTTAACCATCGCGCCACTCGGCCGGCCCCCAAGTTATTTTTAAGCCTATGCCTCACATACGTATTAAACAAAGTAGCCATCTACCCCTGAATAAGCAGGAAATATGCCTGTACGTTCAAACCTCTGTGCCTTTTTCTTGTAGGAGTTTATGCCTAAATTACTCTTTAGGTCCTTTGCTGCCCATTAAATACTTAGCCTAAAAGTCTCTTTGAAACTTTCCCTAATGACCCAGGTAGCACTGATCAGTGCATCTCCTCAGTTCCCATGCTATGGTACATGGCATGTGTCATAACACAGAATATCATAATTGCTTCAGAATGAGGAAGAAAAAGGTCTGGTTAGTAGCTCCTTGAGAATACCGTGTCTTTCTTCATTTTTGAATCTCAGAGCCTGGCCTATAAAAGGTGCTCAAGACCTATTTACTAAGTAAGTTGCTGAAAGAATAATAAGGTAAGTTGTTGGGAACTCAGGATGTATTTCTCCATTTTATCATAGAAATATATTATGCAAGGAGTTAGTTCTCCCAGTCCAGTTCACAAGTGACTAACCCACAACACAACTGAAATATAAACCCAATAGTCATATTCCACCTAAATACCATGAAGTGTATAAAATATTTCTATGTGGAAGTTACTCAAAATGTCGGTGAAGGATGCAAAACAATCCTTCTTTCTTAGAGGGATGATATTGGCTTCAGCACTTGCTGGCTGGTAGAGGTAAGAGGAATGTCTTCCAGATCTTAAGGTTTGATGATGGTTCCTGTGTGACCTGGATCCCCAACTCTAGAAAAATTGATTATGGACACATGGGCATAGAAAGACCAGAACTCTAGAGCCTTGAGAAGGAGGACATGGTGAGACCAGAGACTCCTGTTACCTATATCGTAACCCATCCCCACCACCTCACCCCATCCCCACCACTACCACCCCCAATCAAAGCAAAGACCAAATCCTCTTATCCTGCTCGAATCTGGGCTCTCATATAAAGGTAAACTCTACTCCTTTCATTTTTATATCGCTCAGGAAAGAGATGTAGAATTGGAATTGAATAGTTCCTTTTTTTTCCCCCCTGCTCCCCTTAAGCTTAAACCATCTGCTTCAAACAGCAAGCATTGGCCTCTTTAACAGAATTATTTCCTTGATGTCAGCATAACAAATAAAAACTGTGGAATGTTCTTAGCACATTTTTATAAATCTTATCAATCCTTATGTGCTTATAAGTCCATGTCTGTTTTATATATTCATCCTTGATTATGCATCCTTCCTTACATTTTTGTAATGTGCCTTTTTGTATCTAAATTCACCACTGCCTCCCGTGCCAGTATGTAGTGGTGGTCGTCATTGTTATCAGCATTAGAGCTATCATTTATGACATACCTATTAGATGCCAGTGCTTAGCTAACTGTTCCAAATATATCATCTCATTTAATCCTCACTTCAAAGCACAATTGTCAATTTCCCAGACAAATGTCAATTTTCCCCCAAACCTTCCATTATCCCTCATCTGCTTTATATGTTTATGTTTCATTGAGATATAGTTGACATATAACATTATGTTAGTTTCAGGTATACAACATAATGATTCATTACTTGTATATACTGATTACCATAGTAAGTCTAGTTCATGCCCATCACTGCACATAGTTAGAAATTTATTTTTCTTGTGACAAGAACTTTTAAGATTTACTCTCTTAGCAACTTTCAAATATACAATACAGCATTATTAACCTTAATCATCATGTTGTACACTATATCCTTAGGACTTATTTTATAACTGGAAGTTTCTACATTTTAATCTCCTCATCTGCTTTATATTCATCCTAAAGCACTTACAGTATTCTGCATTGTCATCTGTCTTTGGAATATCCTCTAGATCTTAAGACTTAATGTGGTCTGGATATCAAACTCTAGAAAGGTTGGTGATGGGCACACAAGGAGAGCAGGACCAGAACTAACTCCAAGGCCTGAGGAGGAAATTATGGAAACCAGTGCCTCTTGTTAGCTTGCACCCTCATTCCTCTTCTCCATGCCAAGAACAAGTTCTGTCATCCTAAATGAAACTTTCCAGAGCTGGTGATGTCTTTATAGCGTCCAGAATGACTGCTGGAAGCTGCCTGGAAGAAGAGTATAGAAAGGGCCCCCTGGGCTGAGGAACCATGTGAGTAAAGGTCTAGAAGCTAGAGAGATAACATCATAGTTGGGGAGCTGCCCTCACATGGCTGAATGGAGAATCCAAGGAGAGAAAGCAGAGATGGGTAGAGTTCTGGCACAAAATGGGGAGTCAGTAAATATTAATATATGGGTATGAATATATGAACATACGAATGAGAATGAAGAGAGATGATGTAGCATGAAATCCACCTTTCTAAAATCCAGGGAAGAGTTATTGCAAGAGGGATCCTTAGAGCCATCTGCATGCCAAATGTTATCTGTAGACTGAAAAGGTAACACAGAATGTCTCAGGCATATATGCACCACTGTATTTTCAAACAGTATTAGGATTAGTAAACATAATTCAAATAAAAGGATTACTGAACTCGTGATAGATTTTTATCATAAATTTTTAGGCAATAGGTCGTAAAATTACATCTATTGTATTTGCCCTCAAGTGTTTGGAGATGTATTTTGCATTAAATGAGAGTTGAAAGGCTGAAATTTAGTTATCAGTTGAGGTTACCTCCTTCAATTCCTAATTTGTTGCAAGTTTTTATGATGAAAGGGTGTTGAATTTTGTTAAGTGCTTTTTCTGCATCTATTGAGATGATCATGTGTTTTTTATTTTTCATTCTGTTAAATGTGGTATATCATATCAACTGATTTTTGTATGTTGATGAAATTCATTCATCTGGAATACACATTTGTGTCTAATACTCTCTCCCTTTGAGGCATTTTCCTATTCTCCAACCAGACACCATTTATCAATTTTGTTTAAGTAGCTCTCTGCTTAATGTACCACTTCCTTTCTTGTACTTCCTCATCAAACTGGGCAGAGCTATTTTACACCAGACTTTCCATCACCACCTCTACCTTCCTTGAAGTCTTTTGTGTAACCCCCAGTCAATTTCATTGCTTTGGTTTCAGGGGGAACTACTTGGAAACTACAATTGCCCTCTCCACCTACTGCCCGCTTCTCTGTACCCTCTGTTACCAAACCTTCCACACATATTCTATACTTGCCATTTCCATTTCTACTCCTTCCTTCCTCTCTTAATCTCATTTTAGTCAGGCTTTTACCCTTGCCATTACACCAAAACTATCTTTGTCGAAGTCACCAATGGTCTCCACCTTGTCACACCCCATGGCCAGCTTTAGGTCGGCATGTTCCATGACCTGGCAGTAGCATTTAACCAGTTGATCAATAATCCTTCCTCCTTGGAATCCTTTTGCACTTGGCTTCCAGGAAAACACATGCTCATGGTGTTTCTCCTACTTTTGGCTGTTCCTTATAAGTTTCTTTTGCTTTTTCCTTCTCATATCCAGAGCTCAGAACTTGGATTGTTTATCTACATTCATGCTTTTAGGATCTCACACACTCTCATGGTTCTACATACAATCAATACTCGGAGACTCCTAAAATGTCACTCTGCTCTGGACGCCTTCCTTGAATTACAGATTAGTATATCCACCGGCCTTCCTGCCTTTCTCTCTCCAAGAGATTTCCGACGGAACTGAACTCCTGACCTTCACTCCATGGCAGTTTGTGGCTACTTCTTCCAATTACTTAGGCCAAACACCTATTCATCTTTGACTCTTCTTAGCCAGGCCTACAGCAAATCCTATTGGTTCTACCTTCAAAATCTATTGTAAGTCTTGCCACCTTTCCCCACACCACTACCACTCTGGTCTAAGACAACATCACCACCCCCAGGTGGCAGTAGCCTCCCAACTGGTTTCCATGCTTCCACCTTCACCTTTGCCCCAAAAGCTTGTTCCTAGTACAGCACCAGCATGTAATAGAGGGATGTTGTCAAGACACAAGTCAGCTCACATCACCCTGCAGCTCTCTGCTTCACTCAAAATAAAAACCAAAGTTGAAACAGTGGTGATAAGGCCCTACAGGGACCAGTTTCCTGTTTTCCTGCCTGACTTTTCCTTCTCCTGTTCTTCCCCAGGTCAGTCTGCTTTGGCCACACTGGTTTCTGATATTCCCTGAATATACCAGCACAGTTCTTTATACTTGCTGTGCCCTCTCCTTGGACGACTCTTCCCCAGATAGCCACAGAGTTTGCCCCCTTGCCCAATTCAGATCTTCTTTGATGAGTCACCTTGGGGAAGGCCCTCTCTGACCACTGCATTTCAATTCCAACTTCCTATCCTAGGCTTCAATTCTCCATCTCTTTTCCTTGTTATATATTTCTCCATTTATCACTTCTATATAATTTATTCAGTTATCTCGCTTATTCCATGGAGGTGTTATATTTGTTCATTTTTTTTTCACTACTGTGCACGTAGGGCCAAGAAAAGTGCCTAATACATAGTTGAAACTTACTAAATATTTGTCGAATGAATGAATTAATGAATTCAATAGACTAAATATTTGCAGTCAGACTTCTAGGGTTTGAGTCATTCACATTCCTCCTATTTCCACCCTGAATCATCCTGCCATATAGAGTATTTGGGTCACCAAACCTATCTCTCTTTCTGAGTTTACATGAGAGCAAGTGTCATTCTTATCGTAACATATTTATTGGCATTTTTTATTTAGAGAAATAGCATCTTGCTCAAGTGTAGAGTAGTAATTGATAGCAAAGCTACCCTGATTACAGAGAAAATCTGCTTTTGTATTTCAATATATTAATGTATTTTATAAACAGAATATTTTCATGTCTTCTGGAAGGTTTTGGAAGCATACAGACTAGACTAGAGGAGGATTACAACTACATTTTATGGTATTTTATAGTTCACCAAACGTAGGTCAAGCATTGTTATCATTATGTATTTCTCATCCAAGGAAACTCTACGAGGTTTCTGTTGGTCAAACATAGAGCTGGTCAGTGTTGAAATTAGAAGAATAACTCCAGACTGCAGAAATCATGTACTTTTACAGCATAAAATAACAAGAACCTCCTTAGATTACAGCACAAAAAAAGGTTCAGTTACCCGGAGAGCACTTTAAACTTGCTCATTCATTTAATAAATTGGGAACCTGCTATATGCCAGGCAGTTCTCTAGACACTGGGCTTGTATTAGTGAATAAAAAAACTCATTCTCTTCCCTCTAGAAGCTTAAAAACTTTGAAGTGATACATGCAGCCAACAAAGAAATAAAGCATTATAAAATGTGTAAACTGCTATGAGGAAAATAAACATGGAGCAATAAACGAGGAAAAAGAAGCCTTGAAAATCTTATCAGAAGGGATGATGAGAGAAACCATCACTCCTTAAAAGCTGAGGAGTCATCAGTTGTGGGAAATGCGAGGGGAATAGCATTCCCAACAGAGGGAAGGGCACTTGTGATCGAGAAAGGTAGATGTGGGGCCGGCTGAGTGCATGTTGGTTAAGAGTTGGCTTGGAACGCCAGCTCTGAGCAGCAGGGCCCCAGTTCGGATCCCACATGAGGTCCAGTGATGCTGCGCCCTCTAGAGCTAAGATGGTGAACAACAGCTCGATCTGGAGCTGGGCTGCCGTGAGTCGCTGACGATGGTGTAGGCTGCAGTGGGGCTGGCTGGCAGCTGCCATGAACTGCCGTGAGCCACTGTGAGTGGCCGTCCAATGGCTGGCAACCGATCTGCCTCCCCTGGAAAGAGCACAATGATAATCCCAACATGGGCCAGTGAAGCGACGTCCTCCACAACTAGACTGAAGAACAAAAGGACAGCAACTTGTCTGTTCTCCTCTCCCAATTCCCCAATAAAATCTTAAAAAAAAAAAAATTGAGAGAAAGGTAGGCGTGGCACTGGGTGGCTAGTGAGAGGAAAGGTGGTGTGCAGGGGGAAGGGCTTTGACTTTATTCCAAAAATAATGAGAAGTCCTTGAAATCTTACGAATGGGAATGGCATGTCCTGCTGAATGTGTTTAAAGCTGTACTCTGGTCACTCTCTGGAAAGCTGATTGTGAGGGGCAGAGTAGAAGTGGGAAGGCCTGTAGAGGCACGAATTACTTGGATTAGGCCGGTGGCCAGAGAGATGGAGAGAAGTGGACAGATCTGAGAACTATATCCCAGACAAAAAGGGCAAGACTTGCTGAAGGATTGGATGTGGACGGTGCGAGTAAGGAAAAGGAAAGAGTCAGGGATGACTGCTACATTGCTGGAATGAACATTCGAGTGTCTGGTGGGCGGGGGGGCGCCATTTACTGAATTGGGGGAAGGCTAGGAGAAAATGTATAGCAAGAGGATGAACTTGGGAACGGGTATGAGGTGAATCAGCATTCAGTTTGAAACCTTTTCACTTTGAGATATTTGAGAGATGTCAGGCAAAGATGTCAGAGAGGCAGTCGGATGGTAGCAGCTGAAAATAGAAGTAGAAAGGGAGGAAAGTGGCATTTCTTGAGCATCTGCAATTCCGGATACTGTGTATATGTTTATTTAATGCTCCTGAGAACCTTGAGAGATAAGTAAACCTGTTTAATAGACAGGGAAACTAAAAATCAGAGCAGTTGACGTAACTTGTCCTAACTGGTAACAGTGTAAGTGTCAGGGTCAAGACTTAAATCCCAGTGTGCCTCGCTCCAAGAGCTGCTCAGTTTCCGCCCCACCAAGGTTGACAGCTGTTTGAATGTGATTATTCATTGCGATAAAATTGGCTAGGTGGGCATTCAACTAACCATGTTTTAGGAGTATTTAAGAATATAGCAGTGTATTTATAATTCAATCAGCAACTTATAATATGCCTGCCTGTGGATGATTTAGAGACAAATATGCCCTCAGGCAATCTCAACATTGCATTTTGTGGTCTTTTGTTATAGGTGTCAAATACATTGCCACAATAGGTTGAGTACCAGGTTTTCCATGGAGCCTATTTTAAAATAAATGTTTTATTTTAGAATAGTTTTATATTTATGAAAATGATGCAAAGTTAATGCAGGGTTTCAATTATACCTCACACCTAAATTCCCCTGTGGCTAACATCTTACATTACTATTGTACATTTGTCACAAATAAGGAACTAGCATTGGTCCATTATTATCATTAACTAAATTCTAAACATTATTAAGATTTTACTAGTTTTTCCCATAACTTTTTTGTTTTTCCTGGTTCAGAATCCCAGATAGGATACCACATTATTTTCAGTCATCA
The DNA here is from genome assembly GCF_001890085.2 of Hipposideros armiger. Taxonomy (NCBI): domain Eukaryota; kingdom Metazoa; phylum Chordata; class Mammalia; order Chiroptera; family Hipposideridae; genus Hipposideros; species Hipposideros armiger. The sequence goes on along the minus strand of NW_017731644.1, from coordinate 1,023,403 downwards.
TGTGTCCTTAGGTTCCTCTTGACTAAGACAGATTCTCAGACTTTCCTTGTTTTTTATGACCTTAACAGTTTTGAGGAGTTCTAATCAGGTATATTCTAGAGTTTCTGCAACATGGGCGTTTTTATCATAACTAGACTGGTTTTAGGATTCTTGCAAGAAGACCACAGAGGGAAGTGACCACTTCCTCATATCACATCAAGGGTATGTGCTATCAGCAAGACGTATCACTGATGATGTTAACCTTGACCACTTTGCCAGGTTTCTCCACTCTAAAGTTACTATACCCCTCTCATGGGGCATATTTTAATCGTCTTGGATTTCCTTCATGTGCTTCTGGAGCTGACATATTGCACCTACACAAGTATTAGCTCTAATAATTAACAAAATATTGAGTACTTGCATAGTATCAGACATTGGACTAAGGGCTTACCTTGGAGTAACACCATATATAGTATTTATTACTCTCTCCATTTTACATGGAGGGAAAAAATGCATTTGAGCTGAGAGAGGTTATGTAACTTGCCTACTGTTGCACCTCTGTCAACTCCAGGAAATGTGACTCTATGCCCGTCTTACAGGGGTGGGGCTGACCCCTCACTCTGCCTCCTCCATTGATTTCAGCAGAGCCCAGGACAGAGTAGAAAGGCCAAGCTGAAAGCCTAGAAGACTTTACAATTCATCTCTTGGCAATTTCTCCCTGTCGTTGGGGAATTCTTAGTCTTTCATTTTCTGTTTCTTTCCTTTTAGCATTTTTTATTAATGACCACATTGCTAGAAAATAAGGAAAAAGTACATTCAGGGGAGAGATGGTACTTTAGCCAGCAGTCTACCCTTGGAAGTCTAGAGTCTTTCACTTCCATCTCTTCAGATTCTGATAGAAATGATCTGTTGAAGCCCCTATAGTGATTGTTGCCTTTCTATTTAAATTCCAAATAATCAATTCCCTCACCCCAAATTAATCAGTAGTGTTTTGCGTGTGCCACTGACACAGTCTTGTATCTAGCTACATCTGTATAAGGTATGATCAAACAATACAGTGAATGTTTAAATTAAAAAAAAAGTTATTACAGTAAAAGATGCATTGTCATTAATCCTCAAAACATTCCCTCTCACTTGGAATACACTTATCCCATCATTCTTGCCACTTTCTAAGGCAGTTCTGGAAGTCCTCTTTCGTGAGGGTCTTTAGTTGCACTTTCAATGTCCTGAATTATTTTGACTTTGGGGAAGAGCCAGAAGTTGCACTGTGCCAGATCCAGTGAATAAGGTGGATGAGGACACACGGTGATATTTTCATTAGATAGAAATTGCCGTATACCAGAAGTGATGTGTGACATGGAACGTTGTCATGATGGAGGATGATTTACAGCACACTTTAAAACACACCTTCTCTCAACCATAGCTCACACCCAACTGACTGCACCGAACAAGTTGAAACTTGTAACACACTGTTACTAAGGTTCGACGTGCCACTTCCCATATTGAAGATCCCTGCCTTTCCGTTGGATGCTGTCTTTCAGCAGCAGCATTCACCATATTTTGTGATCACAACAGAAAGGCTCCATCACTTCTGGTATGGCAATTTCTGTCAAATAAAAACACTACAGTGTGTCCTCATCCACCTTATTCACCGGTTCTGGCACCGTGCAACTTCTGGCTCTTCCTGAAAGTCAAAATGACCATAGAAGGTAAATGTTTTGAATCGATTCAGGACATTGAGGCAGCCACAACAGCACAACTAAAGACACAAAAGAGGACTTCCAGAACTGCTTCAGAAAGTGGCAGGAACAATGGGATGAATGTGTTCAAAGCAAGGGGGAGTATTTTGAAGGGAATTAATGGCAATGTGTCTTTTACTGTAATAACGGTTTTTTATTTATTTAAACATTCACCATAGTTTTCGATCACACCTCGTACATGTCAGATTCCAGGCCCAACTGAGTATCTCTGAATGAAAAGGCTCATAGGATTCCCATCAAATGGTATTTCATTCTTAGCAGCATGTAGACCTGCTTCGCTTTTCTGTGATAACAATAGGAAATGTGTTTACATTTTTCATCAGAGTTTGGAATAAATTCAATCCAGTTGTTATCTTTAGGTTACTAGAAGAGATAAGAAGCTACAATCTACTAAATTTAATACCTATTTATGCAGCCCAGGTTGGATCTATTAATTTATCTCAGCAGCACAGGAATTAAATTAAAGTTTTGATATGTTTTTCAGGAGACTATGAAGAAACATATACACCTCATTCACATATGTTCTTTTGGAAAATGCAGTGCAATGCAAACAGTCAATGTTCTTGACATTCCATTGCTATTCAGTTTCCCATAATGTAATAAATCTCTTAAATAGTCATAAAAGATATGGTTCAGAAAACTTTCACATTTATATGCATCTAGAGTTACAGGAATAATCATATGTTAAAATTTTTATATTTTATTCCCACATGAGGGGCAGAATCTTCCCATGGATGACTCTTGCCCTACACTTCTTTAACTGCATAATAAATATTTAGTAACATTTTGGCATCTCTAAATGAAAGCAGATCTGTATAACAAGCAAATATCACTTTATGTTCATCTTTAATTTTATGCCCCTCAGATTTCCCAAAAGATGTCGTATGTCAGAAGGTGTATGCATCCTGCATGGCAGACAGCCATCTACTCTGGGAGATGGGCCACTGGCCATTTACATCCCTGGAATGGCACCATTTGTTTTGTATCACCACATATACAAGCAGAGTCATCTGGCTTGGCGTATCTGTTTACTAGTTCAGGAGTGACAACATGACAGTAGTGCTTTTACAGACGTGTGGGGCACTGTGTGCAGAAAGGGCTGATTCGCTCCACGCTGGCACTTTTAGATCTATTTGCATCTACATTTCTGCCATTTTCTCACTGTTCTCATATTCCAGGCTCTGCTGTTTACCTGGGTTTCTTTTGGCATTTTGGGAAATGTTTGGTATTCTTTATATAAATGTTATGGATAAAGAAAGCACTTTGAACTCGTCTGAAGAAAATCACTATATAAATCTAATCTAAAATATCCTCTTGTCCAGAAACCTAATACAGACCACCTCTGAGATACATATATTTGATTTACTTCTTCTATGCCATATAAAGGAAATGTGAGTATTTAGAAAACCTTAAGCAATCAACTGAATCTTTTTTGTTGCACCCTGCTGCATTTGAAAAGATTCTGTAATTCCAATAAACTGTTCTATTCCGTTTTACTTAGAGCATTGATACTTAATGATATACCATTTTCTTCCTTTGTTAACTTTTTTTAATTTTCTATTTGATGCATCCTTTGATTAAGGTAAAATTAAATTAAATGTAATGGTTCTGCTAAAATCGTGATTCCCCCCCCCCCCCCNCCCCCCCATTCATTTGTTGAACCTTTCATGCACTAGGCCGTGAGCCAGGCAACCTAAAGCATGTGTTAGAGGTGGTGAGAATGCGGGATAGGGCCATTGCTCTCACTGTACCGCCCTCTAGAGGCCAGAGGAAGGAGTTCAATCACCCGAAGAACTACTTTTTATGTGGGTTCTGAATATTTATTATATTTCTCTAAAAGCCGCTTTCATCTACAATTCTGACTTAGATTCAGAGGCCTAGGAGATAGTAACTATAGTCCTTCATGGGAATAAATGTCACACTGTTTTCTTCAAGAGATCTTTAATGAATATTACGATTGTGTGGAAATTCTCTGAGATAGTCAAGATTCTCACACGTAATTTTGAAATGGGGGTAATTGCAATAGTGGGAAGAAAAAGAATTAGGATCCTGTCATTCCACTTACAGTGATTCCATAATCTATTGTTTGCAGTTGGTAAGTGACTCATTTATAACACAGCATCTTTGAGAGGAGAACTTTGAACCTCGCATGTTAGTGCAGGCAGCCAAGTCCAGTGGAAGGAGTTGGTCCTTGGGGCCTTCTCAGGGTGCAGATCTTGCCTCTACACTCCAGCAGTTACTCAATCTCTCTGAGTGTGTTTCTTCATCTGTAAAACAGGGATAGAATAGGATTATTAGGTATGTTAGATGAGATTAGTCAGCACAATGCTTGACTTGTAATAGATACCAAAAATTTGATACTTTTATTTCCCATCCCTTCTCTAATATTATAGAAAGAGGGGAGAGGTAAATCAATGATATAACTTTTTAGTGAAGGGAAACAGGAAGAGAGGGGCAAAACGCCTCATAATAGTCTTGAGATTAGCAAGACTAGAGGTTTCCAGTAAAAAACCAGTATTTAGAGAGAAGTTGTAATTTCCCCAAGTGGAAAATATTTGTTCCAGATAAATTTGGTTTATCAGTATTGTTTACTGATAACTTGTTTGTGTTTCAGAACTGGTCAAATAGTACAAGATAATGAAAGAACACTTTTAAGGAGTTTATTTTTTAATTCATAGAAACTTTAACACAATTGACTTTTTTTTTAATTGAGATAACATTGGTTTATAACATTGTATAAGTTTCAGGTGTACAACATTATAATTTGATATCTGTATGCACTATAATGTACTCACCACCAAAAGCCTAGTTTCCATCCATTACCATATATTTGACACCCTTTACCCATTTCACCCCCTACAGTTGACTTTTTAATGCTTGATAACTTCAGATAGGAATAAACCTTAATATTCTAACATGAAAGAGACGTAGAGGAATATTCTGATTGAATTTGGGGAACGTTTAGAACATTGATGATAAATTGGTAATAATGTTAATATTTTTAATAGATGAGTGTGTTCTCCTGAGGAGTAAAGCAATTAAGCTGGTTAAGGCTGCCTTAAAGCCTAATTCAGTAAGTGGTGATCCCAATAGTAAGATTTTATGAGGACCAGCTATGGCCTCTTCTATTATCTTCCCAATTTAGGTGTAAGAATTATTTTCATTAGAGAGTCATTCCCAGGATTTGTCTCCTTTTAGCACACATTAAAAATGCAACAATCCTAGTGGATATTATTAAACTAATTTACAGTAAAGTGCCAGTGTTGGTAAGGACTTTTCTTGTACAGAGTGATTGGGAGTAGTGCAGAAGACAAACAGATCAAAAGAGATAAAGACATCAAGATATCAAATTCAGTTGATACCTTGGCACAACAGAACAGGCTCCATGTAAACTTGTCTGTTTTAACCTGTACAAATGTTGGAAATATTTTTTCTTGCTTATTATGCTTAATGAGGTAGCTACTAAGCAATGTTTTCACTGCCAGGGAATTTTGTTGTTTTATCATGTGAATAAAAGATATTTTGTTCCATCGGTGTTTGTAAATAGAGAATGCTTGGGAGAAGAATTAAAGAGAAGTCTTTTTTCTATAGTGTTTTAATTAAGCAGTGTTTAAAACACTTATTAAGTCATACATTTTCATTTTCACCACACCTCCCTTTGAGAGATATATAATAGCTTGGTTGGCATGAAAATGTGACTAGTTACTGACATTGAAATAAGCTGGCAAAGTCAATCCAGTGGTGAAGGGTAGACTGACCATGGGCGTGCTGAATGAACATTGAGCCTTTTTCACTCTATTTAATATATTGTCAACAATACTTCAATATCATGTGCATTCTAAAAAAGCTCAGTAAACTAGTCTGCCTTTTTGCCCCACTTTGAAGCCTGTGTCATACATGCTTGTGCTTGCCAGACAGTCTCTCGACTGAGCTGTGTTCAGTGTGCCGGTTGACCGGTGGACCTGTGTCCAGCCAGGCCTTTCCACCTGGTAGCCCATATAGGTCAGGGCCTTGAGCCGGAGTGAATTGCCAGCATGTTGTATGGACAGAATGAGAAACCATGAATGATATTTCCAGTGATTAACAAACACGTTGCCCATTTTCCGTAGCTTCTACATCTAGAGCATGATCTGGTAATAATTGATATTCACAATGATTAATATTTACAGTGATTTGAATTCACAATGAAATCATCAATTCATATATTCAGAAAACATTCATCTCTGTCTGCCAGGCTCTGTGATGGAGGATGTAGTTCAAACCCCTAAGGACTTAGGGAAATGGCTGTGAGCCTGGGCTTTGGAGACAGGCGAGCCTGAACTAGATAGAATCTTGGCTCCTAAACTTATGTAGAGATTAGTGATAAGTTATTTACCTTCCCAGAGTTGCTAAATATTCTTATGTCCTTATCCTCCCTTGCTTTCTTCACTACTAGCTCAGAAGGTTCATCTTCTGGTCTCTCCTAATTTCACCCCACTGGTGCCCTGATCACATTTTCTTAAGCTTCCTGAGTTTTGCTCCATCAATGACACCTTTTCCAGCTTATCATTAATCTTGCCCTTTGCAGTAAACTTGTAGCCTTTCAGCCTACAAATATATCCTATTCAGTCCTCTATAGCCTAAAAAAAGTCAAAATGTATTCCTTCTCGTAATGTTTCAAAAGAGTATTCCTTCTTCTTCTGTCCTTCCCTATGCACAATGCTTTTATGCCCTTAATAATTAGCTCACTCCACTGTAGACTTCCTTTCACCCCCCCCTTCTCTAATTCTGAGGACTCTCTCAGAGATTACCAGTGATCTCCCAATGAACAAGTTTGATTGTCTTTTTTATCACATCTAACCACCCGAACCTTTGAAACAAAGAACTTCCTTTTTAAAATTCTCTTCTCTGAATCTCTAGGGCACTCCATTAGCTTTGTTCTCTCTGGGCCTCTGTGAGCATAATACACTACACTCCTTCATCCTCCCACACAGATGAAGGCATGCTCTAAATTGTCTCCTCAGACCTTCCCACATCTTCCTCTAAATGTCAGTCCATGTCTTCAACTGTGACTTCTGAATAGAAGACTTCCCAATCACAACCTTCTGACCCATCCACTGTCCACAGCTCCACTGTGCATCTCAAGGCTTCCCTGGGATTTTCTTCCTAAATTCTCTACTACTGCTCCATGTGCAACATGCCTGAAATCAAAGTCATCATCTTCTAAGGGAAGACCACCGTCTTCTCTGCTTCTCTCGGTAGAGCCATCATTATCCGAGTTCAACGGACGTGAATGCTTAGTGTAGTAATAGTCCCCCTCTCCAATGAGATGCCAGATGATTACGTTCAACCTCTGACATGATTTTGTGTTTTTCCTCCTCTGCCAATGTTGATACCACCCTAGGTCCTAACACTTTTGATAGCTGAAAGATAGAAAATCAATTTTCTTCCATGTATCAGTTTATAGCTTCCTGCAACACTGTGTGGAGAAGAATTCAGAGGTTGCATTTGAGAAAGAGTGCCATGACCTGCTGGCAATGTTTACCAGGAGTATGGAAAAGAGAATGACAGCCTCGGTGGCACAGACTCTTCCAAGAATTATTGGTCCCTCACTTCTAGTTTCTCCATCATTTCACTTCAACTCTACAACATTATCGATTGTTTCCCCTGAAGCATAGATCTGAGGGCTCACCATTGTCTAGCACATTAAGTGAAATCTCCCAGGCCGGGATCCAGTGTTATGTCCCATCCTCCGTTCACCTCATCAGCCTTTTGGCCCCTCTGCTGCAGCCAAACTCCATTACCCATTCGTCCCCAAACATTCCCTACCCCTCCCTGTCTCCTCCTCTTTGCCAAGAGCAGATGACCCTTCACTCTTCCACCTAAGCCTTCAAGCATGAACTCGTTCATCATTTCTTTCTTGAGACTTCTCCTGATTTCCCCCACTTACCTGGGTTTTCTCTCACTTCTACATCCCTGTGGTACCTTACAATTTTCTGAAGCAAACAAGCAGTGGTGATGATGGGATGCTGTGTAAGAACAAGTCACCAGTGTTCTCCTATTGAGCATGCCTTCCCTTCAGTCTCTCAGCTCAGGTCACTAGCCTTTTGCCTTGTCCTCGGCTGGAAGCTCAGTGCAGGCAGGCGCTATATCTGCACCCTGCCTGCTTCCTTGTAGTCTATGCAGTATCTTGCAGAGGTTATTGCATGATGGCATCGGATTGAACTGTCACAAACATCTATCATAAAGTAATGTTGTATATGACATTTTATTTGCATTACATTTCAGACTTTTGAAATAGCTTGTATCTGGCAAAAAGCCTGACCATCAGGGTGGGGGTGAAAAGTTGACATTTGGTGAATTCCTGCATGGCAGGGGTTGGACCAGGGAAGCAAATAGCCTTAAACCATATGGAAAACTGAAATCTAAAATACCATTAAGGGGTGCAGTGCCATACTATCCAACAGAAATATAATACAAGCCACATATGTAATTCAAAATTTTCTAGTTGATATGTTTATAAAAAGTAAAAAGAAACAGGTGAAATGAATTTAACAGTAGATTTTATTTAATCTACTTTTTAAAAATATTATTTTGGCATTTAAGCAATATAAAAAATATTAATGAGCTATTTCATATTCTTTTTTGTCTTAGTAAGTCTCAGAAATCCAATGTGTGTTTTATGCTTACAGCATGTCGCCATTTGGACTAGTCACATTTCAAGTGCTCTGTGGCCACATGTGGCTCATGGCAACCTTATTGGGCCAATCAGGTCTAGAGTATCACCCAACCAAAGGCACTATAAGTTAATACAGAAACTGGAGTTCAGAACTAGGAACCCTGGAATTGCAGGGATTAAAAAAAAGTTAGGTTAAAACCAGTGTCCCATGTGGGAAGTCAGGGTGGGAGAAGTGAGTGGGGCCTCCCACTCACTCATGGTATTTGTTCCAGAGTTGGTACGGTGATCGCATAAGCAGCTCCTTCAACTCCCGAAAGTCAAGAAACAGAATTGATCCCAAGCACCGATTCCAAAGCCTCAGGCTCATGAATGCTGTAGTACCTACCTTTTGCTGAACGGTAAAAGAAATTCAGTTAGTGATCATTTTAAGGGTTTCAGGGAATTGAGAACAAAGAATATTTACAAGGGAAGTTGGCCAAATGTTGGTCTGGTTGGTTGAATTTTAAAAGAGGGATATAGCCTCTTGATGAAGTTATTTGTTTTGTTGCAGACATACATTTATATGTGATTATAAGTCAGATTAAGAGAAATCTTATTAAAGGAAATGAAAAACAACACCTTCATTTTTCCTCGCTAATATCCCTTCCTTCCCCCCCTCACCCCCCCGCCCCCCCGTCCTGTGCAGGGGAATGAACAATGTCACCTCCACAATGGCAGAGAATGTCTGCTCTGGTCTTCACTAAGTCCCCACAACCCAGAACAGTGTCTGGTACAAATAAGAGCACATCCTCTTTGAAAATTTTGTTAATTTATTTATTTTCAGTGAAAGAATAACAAAACAAAGCAAAAAATCTGGTCTAAAATTCCTTTTCAAACCGCATTTTGAGTAGCTATACAATTTACCATTCTGAGTTTTTAAAATTTGAGTTGAGCATCTGCAAGCAGAATTTTCTTTCTTTCTTGTCCTTTGACATCAGTTAGCACCCACCTTAGAAACCTGAGTATTACCGGTTGTTGTTTTTTTTGTCTACATTGAAATCTTCAAATCTTTTTAGACTAATTAGCAGAGACTTTTGTTGTGAAAAGAATGGCAAATTGTTGCTATTACCATAAATTAAACTATATTTCACTGCTGTGTCCCTCAGTTGGTTGCTATGGGTAAATTACAGGCACAGATTAGATACAGATTTTGCCCTTGGGGAAACTATAAACAATCAGGACTTTTATTTTTTTTAAATAACCATGTTACCCTAGAGCCATCTGGTGTATATTTAGAGTAATGTAATTTCTACTCTTGTTTGATGATACTGATGTTATGCAACAAATATATTGCCATCTTGAAGAATAATTGGGTTAATTTCTGCATGTAATCCAACAGTGATTTAATCCTTCATTCTTGTGAACTGCAATAAATTCCAAATTAGTTCTGTTTATAGAAAAGTCATAGAGAAAATGGTAACACTGTATCTTACGATAGAGACACACAAAAAGATTTTGAAAATATGTTCATCTAGTAGATGAACTAGATTGGTCTAAGGGTACCCACATAAGAAGGGAGATGAGAACATCAGACCGAAGAAAAATGGTATCAGCAAGGATAGTAATAGTTATTTGTTGTGTGCTCACCTATGTCAGATACATAGTACCAAAGAGGCTTTACCTATGTCTTCTTATTTTTTGTCACAGTGTTCTAAGATGTATGCCATTTTCCTCTCTTTAAAGATAAGAAAAATGAATCAGAGGGAAATTAAGTTACTTGCCTGTAGTTTGATGCTGCAAAGTGACATAGCTGACATGAAAATGAAAGTCTCCCCATTACTTTTCCATATGTTTTAGTATATGAATCTGAGTGGGAACACACACACACACACACACACACACACATAGCACCATCAACACCGCTGTCACAATCATCAACCCACATCAAAATTAAAATAATACCCCCAGAAAAGCAATGAGTAATTCAGTAGGTCCAATGTAACTAATATATGGTTGCAGACAGAAGACTTTCTAATTGATAACTCTGTAAGACAGGCACATAGCTGTCTCAAAAGCTCAAAAACAGAAACTTCTCACATAGGCTTTGGTTAGTCATAGGAGGGTTCATGAACCCATACATTTTCTAGAGAATTAGATGTGTATGTATTTTCCTGGGTATAGGACTCTATTGATTTAATCAGATTCTCAAAAAGATATTTGCAACAAAAAGGTTGAAAACAGCCATGTTAACAAATGTAAAGAATGGAGAGTATTGGAAGCATGAGATGCATTGGATAGCATTTTCTTCACAAGTAATACAATATAATCATCACATATTGTAATATTATTAGTAGCTAACTATTGCATGCATAGCTGAAGTAGTCTTCTTTCTACCTATGACATTAATAAAATGCATTAAGGTGGTCTAATGAGACATAGGATATAATAATTATCTTATTTAATATTTGAAGAAACAGGAAGAAAATGTCATTCATTTATCCATTTTTCCACCAATCTTTCACTCATCTGTTCAACTAATACACACATATATTGAGTGCTAAAGTTTAGTATTCTCAGAGTTCTCTCTCTTGTGGAGTTTACCCTGAGAGAACAGACAGGTAAAAGTAATACACACCTAATTCTTATTTGGTGGGAAGTGATAAAATGAAAACTGAACAAGTGAGGTTCAGAGTGTGATGACGAATGATGGTTAAAACTTGATGTAGGGTAGTCAGGCTTGGTAAGAAATTTGGATTTAATGCTAAAAAGGGAAGGTGATGGAGAGTCTTGTGCAGATGGATGGCTTGACCTGTCAGACTATGTAGTAATTTTATTTTTTTTCTCCATGGAGTGGGGAAGATATTTCAAAGCTTATTTTCTTTTAGGTGGATCATTTCAAAGTTTTCTAATTTGTATCCTGGCTAAGTGCATTTTGGCAACAAGTGAAAAACTCTCCTATGTAAGCCTTAGCTTAATTGAATACAAAATTTGAGAGATGCTACTTAGAAAATCTCTAGATGCTCTAATTTCAATACTTTCAAAAATAACAAACTGAGCCGCCACTCTGCTCACTATGGATGGCACTGCAACACATAAGCTGTCCTTGTATCAGCTGGGAGGGCAGAGACTAGCATGTACCCCATCCCTTCTTTCCAAAGGCAGCTTCAGACAGTCAGAGATATAGGACCATGGATTGTCGTATACGAGGTGTGACAATTAAGTTTGCAAACTCATCCTAGAAAAAGTGCTACATACCTCATTGCTGAATATCACTATGGCCACCTTCAAAGTATTCCCCTTGGGAAGATATATGCACTGATGCCAACACCTAGTCCACCCTTCAAAGCAATTTTGGAACTCTTTTTTCTGGAATGGCCATCGTAGTTGTTGTCGTATTACCTATGATGTCCTGAATTTCATCAAAATGTCTCCCATTCAACATTTCCTGTATCTTCAGGTAAAGAAAGAAGTCATTGAGGGCCAGATCAGGTGAGTAGGGAGGGTGTTCCAATACAGTTATCTGTTTACTGGCTAAAAACTCCCTCACTGACAGTGTCGTGTGAGCTGGTGCATTGTTGTGATGCAAGAATTTAGCCAATTGTTGGCTAAAAGTTCAGGTTGTCTAACTTTTTCATGCAGCCTTTTCAGCACTTCCAAATAGTAAACTTGGTTAACTGTTTGCCCAGTTGGTACAAATTCATAATGAATAATCCCTCTGATATAAAAAAAGATTAGCAACATCGTAGCAACAAGTTCGCAAACTTAATTGTCTGACCTCGTTTAAAAACTCAGCTTCCCACATTGGTTATTCCAGGCAGCTG
>NW_017731644.1:1007843-1010431 GCF_001890085.2 Hipposideros armiger | reverse complement strand
TGGTTGTTTCATTAATCCTGAGGTAAGAAGAGCGATCATAAGCAAAAAAAAAAAAAAGAAAGAAAGAAAGAAAAAGAAATGATAGAGTATAGCTAGGACACTGTGAAATATTCCTATTTGCTCAAATCACAAATGCGCATTCCAAACTTGCCGAGTAGAAATTAATAGCATTTTTTTAAACTGTGTGATCATCAGCTTATCACTTGAGTCTACATAAAGATGTCACTTCTGTCGATAAACAGTCTTTTAAATTTAATACAAAATACTCGGAACCTGCAGAATAATATAGAGAGGGACATGACACACACCAATGTGACCATCCCTAAATTTAACAAATCTTAGCATTTTGCCACATTTGCTTTAGGCTCTCTTTTCATAGGTCAAGTTTTCCAGAAAAAAAAATTAGGCAGTTTGGCATAATGCTAATGTTTCATGCCTAGTTAGAAGATTTTATATTTACTGGAAATTCTTCTGTGGTACTGCCAAGGCACAGTTAATCAAGAGTAATCAAACATGATATTTCTTGAAAACCCTAAGGATGCATAGGTCTCAAGGCTCCTCATGTTCCCTTAAACCAAAAGCCAAAACCAAAACGCATGCCTCAGAAACTATTAGACTGAAATACCCTTTGGAAGGAATAGTTCAGGCAGAGAGGTTGGCCTGGACTCAGTGACTAGCGAAGATGTAATTCACGGTCAGGGATGGGATTCTCTCAGGGGCGGTTGGTGAGCTATTTAAAATCCCTAGTCTATTATTCCCTGATGGAATCGTGTATTGTGAGGCTTCTCAAAAATATATATTCTTACAAAGAAATCAGCATACCCAGATTTATCTACATTAAATACTTACTGTCCGATCCCCTGCCTGCCCTTTGTGTAGAAGTGTGAAATAGTCATGAAGTAGAAAAATGTTACCAGCTTAGCCTATATAAATTATGATTCAGACTCTCTATACCTGGAAGATAACTATCTGACAAGTAGGACAAGTGTTCACTGCTTGCTCTGTTCAGATCTAATAATGGGACATGTGAGGAATCAGTTGAATGCCTATTCCTGCCTCTTTCTTCAGGGCTGGAGGGTACCCATGAGGGTGTGGTTTTCTTAGGATCTGCAGGGACAAAGAAGGTGAGGACATGGTTGTTCCTGGTGCCTAGTGAGAGTTTAAAATACTGATGCAGAAAAAAGATTGGCCTTTCCTAAGACAAAACAAACACCGGCCTTAGAAATAACCTTCTGAGCCATAGGAAGCCTGGAGATCCCCTCCGTTCCAGAAGGATCTTCATCTACTCAGTTGCTCCACGTGACCTGGGAAGGCACATTCCATGCTGTCAACACCAGAGGTGACTTCCACTGGAAGGCAGAAGTGTTTCCAGGTCTTGCTACTGGAAAAAGGGGGCTGCCTGCCTTGGCGAGGCTAGGGACTAGAGTGCCAGTTCTCCCCACCCCTCAGAAGGTTAATGGTTTACGAAGGGATTCACTGACAGATAGTAGAGGAAAAAGTTACTTGTCTTCTAACCCTGGCTAGTTTTCCACTGCTCAAGACACCTTGAAAGCCTGAGCCCTGTGAGAGCTGAAGGCACACGAAACCATGATCAGGAGAGAAAAATGACAGCTCACTAAAGAGAAATGTGATCTTGAGAGCATGTGGCCATCTTAGAACAGCAAGTCTCAATGAAGTAGAACTTATNAGATTAGCAACATCGTAGCAACAAGTTCGCAAACTTAATTGTCTGACCTCGTTTAAAAACTCAGCTTCCCACATTGGTTATTCCAGGCAGCTGCCCTGGGATCAGTAAGCCAAGGTGTATCCTACCAGTCCAGTAGCCTTGGGGGCAATTTCCATAACACTATTCTGTCTTATATTCAGAAATGCTGTCTGAACATTAAGGAATGGGCTGAGTATCTGACAATGGTGACCTTTAGTATAAAAAAGGAATATGTGACAATTAATATCTTTAATCAAAGAAAAGGAAAGACAGTGAAGCAGTAGTATATAAATATCACAGAAGATTTCAGAGCTACTACAGGGCTTCTTTCAACCTTCTGTTAGGTTCCCGAGCTGCAGCAAACACACCCTCCATTAGGGAGTCTCATAACCCTGCTTTGGTCTGTGTGCCTTGTCACCACAAAGGTTCATATTCATTCATTCATTCATTCATTCATTCATTCATTCATTCTCCCTTCTTCATCCCTCCCAACATCCATCCCTCTCTCTCTCCCCCATTCCTTCCTCCCTCCCTCTTCTCTATCTCTCCCTTTCAACATCTTCCTCTTTTTCATTGAAAAATAAGTAAAGAATGTGCAATGTGAATGTATTTTTTCCTACATGGTTGTATAATTCTCTACATTTGAACAAAGAAAACAATGTTCTATGTGACACAGCAAGGAAAAATCATGAATGTGTCACCTTTATGTACACAGTCTGAACATTTATATCCTCAGTGTTGGCATAGTTTCAATATAAATTGAGAGATAATGGACTCTTCAGAGGAACCTTGGATATTGTAAGGAATAGAGCCCTTGATGCCCTGGAGAGGCCTATTAATCATGGTGGAGAGCCTACTTTACCCACTTCACTTTCAGACCCAG
>NW_017731644.1:997518-999528 GCF_001890085.2 Hipposideros armiger | reverse complement strand
TTTATTGAAGAGGCTGTCTTTTCTCCATTGTATGTTTTTGGCTCTTTTGTCAAAAATTATCTGTCCATATTTATGTGGGTTTATTTCTGGGTTTTCAATTCTATTCCATTGGTCTGTGTGTCTGTTTTTCTGCCAATACCATGCTGTTTTGATTATTGTTGCCCTGTAGTACAAGCCGAATGAAGCCATGGAGTGTGATACCTCCAGCATTATTCTTTTTTTCTTAGGATTGCTTTGACTATTCAGGGTCTTTTGTGGTTCCATACAAATCTGATGATTTTTTTGTTCTATTTCTTTAAAAAACGCCATTGGGATTTTGATGGGGATTACATTAAATCTGTATATTGCTTTGGATAATATGACCATTTTAACTGTGTTGGAAAACTGTATTAAAATTGTAATACTCAGTATATACTATAACAAAAGATGAATGCAATTATAAGACTTCTGCAATTATAAGAGGTGCTCAAAGTGTTTACCATCAGCGTCCAGACACTTCTGATTACAGCAAACTACTTCTTGAGCAAACTTGACGAAAGTGTCCACTTGTATACATTTTGTTGGTACCCCTGGTATATAAAAGACAAAGGGCTAATGTCTCTAACATTAAAAGAATTCTAGAATTTTTTTAAAAGACATGTAACCCAATATAAAAATGGGCAAAGTAGATGGATGTGGAACCAAATAGCTATTAAACATGCTCAATGTCATAGAAGAAATGCATATTTAATAAAAAGTGAGATATTTTAAAGTCCATCACATTGACAAAACTTAAAGAGTAAAAGTATCCATTAATGGGAAAATATTAGAGAATGGGCAATATTATACAATTCTGGTTGGATATTTGGTTGTCACCATTTTTGCAAATTATCATGCAATATCAAGTAAAATTTAAAATAATATATGCTTTGACTAAGCTCCAACTTTGGAGAATCTCTGGAAAGCAGGGACCAGGAGGTAAAAATGTATGTTACAGGTAAGTTGCCTCAGTGTCTTCCAGTGCTCTAAACTGGAAACAAAATCAATTTTTACCAACAGAAATATTGGAATTAATTATGACATATCCATACTATGGAATATCATGCAGCTATCAAAAAGGAATCTTTTATTAATATCTGTCAACTTGGATAGGTGTCCATGATGCAGTGATGAGTGAGAAGACTAAGTTGCAGAACAATATATATAGTACATTTTATTTTCAAAAACTGCTACCTTGCATACGTGTGTGTATGAGTATGTATGGCTGCATGGGTATTGAGATAGAGTGGAAGGATGGATATCAGATGTTAATACTGGTTACCTCGGAATAATACGGGCTTGGGTGAATGGCGATAACTCTCTTTTCCTTTATACATCTTTTGGTGATGTTACTGGTAACAGTGATTCTGAATTAGTCTAGTAATAAAAATTAAGAAATTAAAAAATAAAACTAAGTGCCCAGTTTTATCAAAGATAGTAAAAAAAAGCTAGGCCTGTATTTTTTTTCTGAAATGAGAGCTAAAACTGTCACTTTTTCCATTACTATAGGAACTGTCATTGATTACTTTCTAAATCTCAAGAACACAAGTGGCTTACATAGAAAAATCAAGAGTTTTCTCAATGATCTGGGCTGTTATCTCTGGTTGTTCTGTGGTAAATCCAAAGAACATGCCTATTTTCAGACACTATAGTTAGGGGTCTAGTCTTCTCAACATAGATCCAGCTGGCCTCTTGTTTCTAGCCAGAGCTACTGTTCAGGATTTTCATTTTAACCTGAGTTTAATGCTGAAAAGAAGAATGCTAGTTGGTAGAAGCAGCCCCCAAATTTCCACAGAGATCACCCCTTAAGTAACTACTCCACTGGAGTCTCCCCTTCATCAGTGTTGGGAAAGGATCACAGCTGTAATTCGTAGATGGCTGAATGAGGCAAGCACCATTCTGCATAATGACACCTCTTTTTCTAGGCTGATGTTCATATACTGTTCAAACATATTACCATCCCCATCTTGGGTCCTTGGCAACAAAGTTACC
>NW_017731644.1:985545-996398 GCF_001890085.2 Hipposideros armiger | reverse complement strand
AACATTGAATGACAAAATGGTGAAATTCAAGGACCTTCTGCTCATAGCTTTTAGGCATCTTTTGGGCAAGTCTGGTGCATGTACGCATGCTTAGTCCATTTCGTTTCATGAACCTGAAGCACCAATTGCATCCTCCTTTGAAATCAGTAACTTCTTTTTCATCAGCAATTCTTCTTGCCTCATGCTGAACCATCTTTGTGGATACAGGAATTCCAATTGCCCTTTGCTCTGCAATCCATATCTTCAATTCCCTCTCTAAATCTGGCCATTTTGCTGACTTGCCTCTCATGGCCTTCTTCTGCCGTGGCGTTTTCAGTAGGTTTCTTCTTCCCGTAGCCAGTCTTGGATTGTTTTCTCAGTTGGAGGAGGATCAAACTTAAGTTCAGCAGCACAATTCCCATCCACTTTTGCAAACTGAATCACTTTTAACTTGAATTCAGCACTGTACGAAAATCTTTTTTGAGCCATTTCTGGGCAGAACGTGGCAAAACGTAACCTACCGTAATATACCGGTAACAAGTGCAAAGCAATGAGCACGAAGACCACAAGTGCGAAAAAAGTGGGACATGCAAGTAAAAAACTACAACCACTGTAGAAGACGCACCCAGTTTTTAGACCCCAAATTTTTTGAAAAAGGGCGTGTCTTATACATGGGGAAGTACGGTACATGACAATTCCTGTGCTGATTTATCTGCATAGCCTTTCCATGGAGATTCTATGGAGTATCATTGCATTTGCGAGGCAGAATATCCCAGAGTGATCCAGCGGGAGTCAGACTCCCTGGGTTTGGGTTTGAATCTTACCTCAGCCACCACCGTGAGCTCTATGGCTTTAGACCCAATTTCCTCCCCGGTAAACCCTTGATAGCTAGTGTGTTAGTCATTATCATCATTATCTTCCTTTGAGATGTAGTCTGCTTTTCTTTTGCTAGTAACTTAAACAGCTATATCTGTGGACCTACACTCGACACTCTGATTAATGGACTTGCAATAACGAGGAAATATGGGCGGAAAGGAAATGTGAGAGCAGCATTTTATACTCTATCAGCATGCCTCACTTTAAAAAGAAAAACAAAGCATGTGTAAGAGATAATGTGAGCAGTTATGTGACAGATCAGCTTGATCTGCTTTACTGATTTACTCTTAACAAATTTAAATCCAGTATTAAAAAGCTAAATTTATCACATTATCTAGAGCAAAAATTAAATTAGCTCGCCTTATCCTGGCACCAGTGATCCAGTTCAGCCAATTCACCTTTACCTGATAGGTATATATAGGTATATATTGTGTCTGTATCCCAAGTGTAATCTTATTGTATTTGCAAGTGACATTGCATTGATCTTCATTGCAATAGTAAAAAGTAAAAAGCGTTATTAAAATGTTTGACTGAAAGTGCATATTTCTGACTTGCATTCATTTTTTAAAATTTGAATAATAGTTAATATTATGTGAAGTTTGGTTTGGAATTATAATATTAACAAATCCAAGCTTTGGATGTTTTGGTGTTCTGGCTGTCTGGTGTTGAAAACTGAAGGGGCCCATCGAGCTGCACGTTTGTGGACTGTAATTGGACCCAGCGAACACTAGGGGGCGCTGCTACATTCTTTACTTTGAGGAGCATGTGGGAGTTAGCTAGCATCTTTAAGCTTAAAGCATGATGTGTGTATGCACATACTTAGACAAAAAGAATGAGGCTTTCAGAGTAAAAACAGATGAAACTCTCAGCAGGTTTCACATGTCAGTACTTAATTTTTGCAGAGTCAGAAAGAAGGCTTTGTTTTTTAGGCTGTACTCCTGTGACCAACTACTTATGTTAACTTATAGAAAAGCTTTGAGCTTTTCTGTGAATCCCCAGTGCATTTAGTATTTCCTATGTAATAAGAAATAGGCCTTTTACATCACCGGATATGTATGAATAAAGGTGTGAAATATGAACCAATCATAAATACCATGGTTTCCTCACTAAAGGAAATATCTATGTTTGCAAATCCAGAGACAGGTGAAAATGAGGGCTTTGTCTTTTCATACTCTGTTATTGAATCTTATCTATCCGGATGCAATTCATTGTTCTATCAAAACCCTGCCGTCTCCCTGCCTCTTTCCTGGTCTCCAGCAGGCCATTGGTAAGCCTGACCATCTACCATATTTGTCAAAAGACCCATGGAGTCTTTTTGACAACAAAACTCAGAAAGAGAGATCATAATCTATTTCTAAATCCACTTGTGGGCTTGTTTCTCACATGCCACCGACTTCTGCTTTATCAAAGGGCCCTGTTTTTTTTTATTTATTTTTCATGTCTGGATGAATGTATCATTCTCTGACAGTCTTCCTTTTTCCCTAAGCTAAAATAAATGTTCCTCCAACCAAAAAGTATGATTTCTCTTGCTCTTATCATGAGATTCCACTTCTTAAAACTTCCCTGGTGACACTGCACTTTTCTGAGCAATGTACATTTCTGCACCTTTGTGTTGAAGGTCCTGTCCCCTTCCAGCCTTTCCCGGTTTCCATGATGCCTCTTAAATGGCCTTGAGGGTGATTTTTGTTGAGCTGGTCAGAATGTATCATGCAGGCTGGGAGGTCTAGCTGAGCATGAGGAGTTTGATAAAGACAGAAGATGCTAGGTAGGCAACAGATTAGTTGTAATAAGAAGGAACACCTTGATAGGCTTTCTAGTAGTTCCTCAGAGATTCGAGGTGAATACAGGAAAGGAAGCCAAGACGGGGCTTCCAAAATTTCATAGGGGACCTTCTCGGCCTAAAACACTGTTCTAGATGGTGGATTATGTGACAAAATGAGGTGGGTATAGCAATGAAGAGAACATGGTCCCTGACTTCCAAGGAGTTAACAACCCAGTGAGGAAGAGCAGAGAGCCTCTGCAGTGGGGGAGGGGGACAGGGAGGCTTAGAGCTGATTCTGGAAGCTACTAGCCTCAGGCAGTTTACATCTAGCCCCAGGATTCATTGCTTCCGTGTGCACCACAGGAGCCAGTGGTGTTGCCCAGCAACCACAGTAATCTACAGCCTGGGGGCTGTGATGGTGACATCCCCCTGTCAACACTGCCTATTCCCTGAGAATATCTTCTTTGATTCATTTTCCCAAGAAATTTCATTAACGTATAGACATAGACGTAAAGGAGCTAACCTCCCACTGACTTTTAACCCTCTCCCGCTTTTCTGCTATATCTGCCAGCGCTGTACCCCTGCCTCAGCCTTACTTGTACATTTTATGAGACAGAATTTTTTATTCATTAGAACATTATTTCTTGATATCTACAGCTTATTTTGAAGTGTACCTACAAAATAAGCTTGATTGATAGAAGACTGGATAAATTATGGCTAGGTATGAGGTAAGTCAAATATAATAAAATAGATGGTGTAGAAGCTGGGTGTTCAGTATAGTGAGGTTCATAAAGTAATTGTTCCAGCTTTTCTGAATATTTGACATTTTCATTCACTGACATTTGACATTTGAATATTTTGGTAACACCTTGGAAAAAAAATCATTTCTTAATTCTACCATTTATCAAGAGCACCTTGCTATGGATTGAAGGGGATCCAAAGGCAAGGGGTTCCAAAAAACAAACAAACAAAGCTGAGTTCAAAAATGGGCAATAGACTTGAATAGACATTTCTCCAAAGAAAGGTACAAATGGCCAATGAGCATGTGAAGGGATGTGCAACATCATTAGTTACTAGAGAAATGCAAGTGAAAACCACAATGAGATACAACCTGACACTCATTACTATGGCTAGTATCCAAAATAATATATAATAATAACAATAATAACAGAAAATAAGGTTTGGTGAACATGTGCAGAAATTAGAATCCTTATGCATTGTTGGTGGGAATGTAAGTGGTACAGCTACTATGGAAGATAGTTTAGCAGTTTCTCAAAAAGTTAAACATAGATTTACCATAGGCTGCAGCTGTTCCCCTCCTAAGTATATACCCAAAAGAACTGAAAGCAGGGATTCAAACAGATACTTGTACATCTGTATTCACAGAGCATTATTCACAATAGCCAAAAGATGGAAACATCAACAGATGAATGAACAAAAGGGGGTATGTACAATGAAATATTATTTGACCCTAAAAAGGGATGAAATTCTGATACATAATACAAAATGGGTACAATTTGAAAACATTACGCTAAGTAAAATAAGCCAGATATGAAAGGACAAATATTTTATGATTCCACTTATATGAGGTACCTAGATTAGCCAAATTCAGAGAAACAGAAAGTAAAATGAAGATTGCTAGGGCTGGGGGAAGGAGAAAGGAGGAGTTACTGTTTAATGGGTACAGGGTTGCTGTTGGGGTGATGAAAATTTCTGGAAATAGTGGTGATTGTTGCACAATACTGTGAATGAATGTACTTAATGTCACTGAATTGTGTGCTTAAAAGTGATTAAAACTGTAAATTTTATATTATGTATGTTTTACTCCAAGGAGTTCCCTTCCCCCAAATAATGGATACCTAAGAAAAAATTACATAAAAAGGCAAGACAGTATGCTGTTATGCTAAAGGAGTAATTATCTGAAAGAAGAGAAAGACAATAAGCTGGAGATAACAAAAGAACACTGAGGAGGCAGTGGGTCCCATGCCTGATACCTAAGCAAAAGAACGGGGTTGGGAAATGCAGGGGGAGACTTGCCAAATAAGCTTTTCATCTGCAGCTCTCGGAGCGTTCTCTGTTCTTCTCCTAATCTGCCCATCCTTGCCTCTTGCTGTCCAGAGCAGAGGTCCCACCTTGCAACGCAGAAATGTGCACGTGTGGCCTGGATCTCCATATACCTTCCTTAGAACCCCGGACCCCCAGTGATTCTCTTCCACATCATCTGGCTCTTGGATTCTCCCAAAAGCACTCAAGTGTATTCAGATTGCTCTATCAAATAAACAAACCAGCAAAGCCTGTAGGTCTCTCCTGGTCCCTATCCACCTGGTTCTCTCACCTTCCTCTTCCCCTTCATAACCCGGCATTTTCACATTCCATCTGCACTTCCTTAATTTTGATGTAGCCCCTGACCTGTTCTCATCTGGTTTCCCCCCTTAATCACCTAGTGGAATTATTGTTGCCCAAATCAGCAAGAGCTTCATCTCATTAAGCCCAGTGAAGACTTCTCAGTCCTTATCAATACTGCCAGAAAGGGTCAAAACCATTGGTAACTCCCTTTCTGAAATACTCCCTGCTCTCGGCTTCCTGTAAAACTTTTTGTCTTTCACTCTGTCTTCTTTGCTGGCTTTTATTTCTGCACATTCCTCCTGACTCAATATTATGCCCTCTTCTCCCTACATTCACTTCAAAGGCAATGTCACCCCCTCACATGGCTTAGAATATCATCCTTATGCCTAGTCCAGGCCCAAACCTTGCTAGAATAGGAGGTTCAGTGACCTATTGCCTACTGCCCATCTCTATTTACAGTCCTCAGCTAACATCACAAACTCAGTGCGCTTCTGTAACACAGGTAACAGGCTCTGAGTGAACACAGCCATATCCTTTCCGCCCAAGTCCCTCCCTATCACACCTCCTTCGATTCACTGAGTTCCTGCTGCCATGCCCTTCCTCATTCCCAAAGGTGCCAAACTCTAGTTTTCTCTGTAAATGAGTCCTGATCACATCTAACCTGTATGGTTTTTTAAAATGAAACAATGTAATAAGTGAGATGCTTAGAGTAGTGGGAAGTGAGATGAGCATTACTATTATTCATGCTGGTCTACTCTGGCTAAAAAAAAAAAAAAAGAAAGCAGGACAATTAACATATCAAATTCATGATTACGGGTTGTTTTCTAGTCACTGAGAGAGCAGATATCATTGATCACTACTTGGCATTTTTAACTTATTCAAGAGATTGAAAATAATTCGTTGATAGTACCCCCTCTGGAGATCTTGGAAATTCGTTTTTATCTATATTTTAAAATTGAGCAAACTGAGGCTAGCAATTAGGCTATCAAAGGAATCAGCCAATTCAGGGCAAATAGACACGCTATTATGTATTGTTTAGCCTTGGGAAAAACTTTAATTCCATTTCAGCTCTCTAGCTAGCAATGCTGGCATTGTGTGGACACCACTACAGATGCTAAAAATGGTGACTGGCCAATTAAAGCCCCCTGCTGAGTCTTCCACCCACTGAACTAGATTCCTTACTCTTTCATGCAGCACAAAGCAAGAATGTTTCAAGTATCAAATCATTTGGCAGTCTTCAATGGCATGAAAAACAACTGTTTGTATAGCAAAATATTTTCCAGAGCTAGAAGCCCATAAAGATTATTGCCTTCTTCTTAGTACACAGAAATATTCCACAAACATGATGCTGTCAGATTTTTGCAATATGGCACCCTGAAGGGAGAAGTCCCTCTCCTCCTCCTGTGTGGGGCTCTCTACTTTGTCCTCAGCTCTTAGGCTACCTGGGTTCAGGACCCTCCATGCTGCCTGATCTCTCACAGCTCACCCTCCCACCACTCGGGCTGACTGTTGGCCATCCCAGCTTAAGGGGAGAGAAAATCCAGCTTGGCGAGGCTAGCCCCTCCCTGCTGATGTCGGGGCCTTGGCATTGCTTTTGCTGCCAGTCTGGTTGCTTCCTTGTTGCCTTTGGAAGCCTGCACTTTCTCTGTGGCTTTTGTGGTCGTTTCCATCCGCCAGTGTGGTCCCTCTCAGAGGCACTAACGTGCCAGACCAGCCTATTTGAATTGGTGCCAGGCCACTTACTGGGGAGGTGAAGCCAAACCCCATATATTTAAAACTGTAATGCTTTGCTTGTCCACCTAGCTCCTGTCTCCTGAAGTCATTAGTTGTGGTTTTACTTTACTGTTAAAACACTCTTCTTTTTTTCCTTTCTCTCAGCTCTGGCTATTTTCAGCTCTATATATTTAGCAAGTTGTATGTAGGTAGAGATTCTGCTGTTCTACTTAAATCTATTATTTTTTCTTTTCTTTCTCTCTCTCTCTCTCTCTTTTTTTTTTTTGTATGTGTATCCTAAGGAAAGAGAATGTGTTTCTTATTAAATGGGGGAAGGAGGGGCGGGGGAGAAGATAGAGAGACCAATGTTTGACTAGAATAGAAAGTGAGATACCAGTAACACAGGAGGAGGGGGAGAAACCCATTTGTACGGCCACAGGACAGCCATCCCTGATCTTGAATTTCTTCAGGAAAATAGGCCTTTGGTTCCTTGAGAGAAGCCTTTTGTGCCTCATTTTGCTTGGCATATTTTAAGAGCCTTAGAATGTCATGGGATTCCCTTTGCATCATGCCACATCTGAGGCTTTGCAAAGACCGAGCATGATTGTGCAATATAAGGCCGATAAATAATAGCATTTCCATTCTACAGCTGACTCAGGGAAGTTAAGTGATTTTCCTGACATCCCCGAGGAAGCCGGAGACGCATCTAGGAACACAATATGTGGATTCTAATCCCCGGACCTTTCAGCCGTGGCCACATATCCCTGTCTCTGTTTACTCTAGAAATCTGCACATATGTTTTTCAAGTAAATATTTGGTTCTGGGGAGATTTAGGGAGGAACAATCTTCTAACCTTTGTCATTGGAAGGTGCTGGATTAACAGTGCTGTAGACCAGCATCTGCCATTTATCAGCATGGAATTGCAGTTTGACTAGCAGCTGTCCTAGCTCTCCAGAGGCCTACTCTGTAGTCCAAACAGAACACATATTTACCAAAAGCAAAATGTGTTTTCTGGAAGCGCCCTCCATCAAGAATTGAACTAAGAGCATGAAAAAACTACCCTTCAAGGGGCTGAAAAAAACAGCTTGCCAATGATGGGTAAAGGTGAGTGTTCCATGAAAGAAAAATGGATGAATGGGTCTCTAACATAAAATCCATGAAACTCATCCTCAGAAAAATATGTGAATTTCCCATCTGGCTTGAAAGATGCAATTACAATCTATATGGTAGTTTTAGACTTGCCAACATTTGTAAAAAGTGAGAATTTGACTATGTGTTGCCTGATAGGTAGAGTCTAGCAAACCCTATTAATGTCATTTTGGATGGGTCTTTCCAGAATGAGGGTTACAAATCCAAATATTTTAAGAGCCCAATAAGAAACTGAATGGGAGTAGTGACTGGTGGAGTATAAAGGGGCTGTGAGCCTGATGCTAGGAACTGGTAGACTGGCAAACTAGAGCACACAGGGTCCTTGGAAAGGCGGCAGTATCCACAGCTTAACCAGTGTTTGTCAGTCAGGATTGCAGATACAGTGTGGTCAGATTGTCTGATTTTTCAAAAGAACACGGAAATGCAGATTTTTTTATGTAAAAATACCCTCACTTTTAAATGTTAGAAACTAATTTTTTTTTAAATTTACAATACTGTGTTGGCCAAAAAAAGCATATTCTACAAGACACATTCAGCGGGTAGGCCACCAGTGAATTTCTTTTTATTCTTGAAGGTGACGATTTATGTGATGAAATACGGGAGCTTTGGGGGAGGCTAGGAGAGCCTCTCAGAACCAGGGGAGAAATGGAATGATTTGATACAAGCCAGAGATGCCCATATGACACCTATCGGAGCAGTACATTGACACACAAATAAGTCTACGCAAAGTATTTCAAATAGAAGAAGAATGGAAACCTAGACAAGCTTATTGGGATATGTGGGCTCAAAAGACAAACTACTTCTGGTCAAGTTCTACAGGTAGGAGAGTGAGAGAGACTGACCATATGGAATATTCAGGTGACTATAAAGAGAGTGCTTACAACCTAGGTACACCTAGGATTCATACCAAGAGAATATTTATTTGATCAGGTTAAGAGCAATACTCGGAAGTAGGAAGTGAAATATAAGTAACAGCCTGTTACACATCTCATTAATGAGTTAGGCTGTGCCAGGCTGGTTAAGCCAAAGAGACTGGGTCCAAGGGCTGCCCCAGCACACATAGGACACAGAGCACATAGCTTCCTGACACCAGTAAAGTGAGTATTTCGGTATTTAGATCTTCGAAGGCAGGTATTAATTATCTTTTTCGGCACTGCCACCAGCGCAGTGGTTGGTTGGGACAGGAGAAGTTCAGCAAATGCTTGCTTAGTAAAAACACCATAACCAAGTAATAGCACATGTTGTGCTGAAGGGGACACACACAGGCGGCTGATGACCCACTTGGAACCAGATTTAATGGCTACTTCTCAATGCACATCCTACTCCAAAGAGGAGTTTTAACATCATTCAAGCTCCAGTCCTCCTCTCCTTGAATATCTTAGTATCCCCCTTTCCTGATCTTCCCCTCACCTTTCTGAGTTGGTACATTTGTTTTCCTTAATCGAATTTACTGACTTCTGCTGCTTCTTCCTTGTCCTTCTTCAGTGGTGGGTCACTCCTCTTCCTACAGTGTTTTTCAGTAATGTCGCCAGCACTTGCTGGTTCAGCTCCATTTATATGTTGACATGACATCCCCCTATTTCAGACTGAACTCAAATTCCAAAACCAAATTTTCAGTTACTATTATGAACTGAATGGTTTTGCCCCCCTCCCCACCCCCCAACTTCAACTGTTGAGGTCCTAACCCCAGTGTGGCTGTTTTTAGAGATGGGGACTCTAAGTAATTAAGATTGAATGAGAGCCTTCCCACTTGTGTTCTCTCTCTCTCTCTCTCTCTCTCTCTCTCTCTCTCTCTCTCTCTCTCTCTCTCTCTCAGGAAAGGCTATGTGAGCACACAGTGAGATGGTAGCTACCTACAAGACACAGAGAGACCTCTCACCAGAAACTAAGTTTGCTGGCACCTTGATCGTGGACTTCTAGCCTCCAGCGCTGTGAGAAAATATTTGCTGTTTAAGCCACCCAGGCTGGCATTTTGTGATGGCAGCCTGAGGTTCCCCCATGTAGGATCTCACCATTGCTTGCCTGAGATTTCTCTAAATTGAGCACTAAGCTCTATTCTCCCCAGACTTGAGTTCATCTTCCTCCTTGCCTCTAGAGTTATCATTCTAAAACATCCTATCATTTGCCAGTCCTCATTAAAACACTTTCATTTCTAATTAAGCCTAAATTCCTTGGTACAGTATAGGAGAGCCTTCAGCTAAAGAGTTGTGTCAGCCAGAAGAAGAAACTGTAGAGGTGGGAAGCGATGTCCACAAGTGGGATGTGGAGGAAATCAAAAGCCAGGAGCACTGCCTAAGAAGTCCACTTGCAAGGACCCTGAGGAACATTCCTCACTTCTTAGTCAATAGGAATGAGGTGATGAATATTAGAAAGTATGGCACTTGAGTTGCTTGGGGAATTTCCACTTCTAATTTAATGATAATGTTTTTGAATTTCTTTAAATGTTCATTTATTTTATTTTAAATAAATAAAATTATTTACTAACTTTGTTTTAAATGTATTTTCTTATGGAAAGAATGCTTAATATGAGATCTACCCTCTTGGCAAATAATTAAGTGTACAATACAGCATTGTTGACAGTAAGTACAATGTAGGACAGTAGATCGCTAGAGCTTATTTATCTTGCGTAGCTGAAAAGTTATGTCCATTTAGTAGTACCACCTCATTCCTCTCCTCTCCCCCCACCCCCAGCCACTGGTAAACACTGTTCTACTCTTTGAGTCTATGAATTTGACTATTTTAGATAACTAATGTGAGCAGAATCATACAGTATTTGTCCTTCTGTAACATTTCAGTTAGCATAATGTCCTCAAAGTTCATTCATATTGTTGAATATTGCAGAATTTCCTTCTTTTTAAAGGTTGAATAGTATTCCATTATATGTACTCGTATATACCACATTTTCTTTATCCATTTATCCACTGATGGACATTGGACTTAAAGTTTATCACAGCTGATTTCATGATGCTTAGCAAACATACATACCAAAATTGGCCTTGATGTACAAATGGTAGAAGTAGGCACATTT
>NW_017731644.1:972463-985370 GCF_001890085.2 Hipposideros armiger | reverse complement strand
TTAAATATAGAACATTTTTTTGTTTTGTTCACAGCTTCATTATTTTTATTTTTGGACATTCAATATTATTTTACATTAATTTCAGGTGTATAGCGTAGTGGTTAGACATTTGTATAATTTAAGAAATTATCCCCTGACTACTCTAGTACCTGCCTGGCACTGTACATAGTTACTACCATATTATTGACTATATTCTCTATTCTTTACTTTATATCCTCATGACTATTTTGTAACTACCAATTTGTATTTCTTAATCCGTTAATCTTTTTTTCCCTCTCTCCCAACACCCCTGCCATCTATCACTCCAATAAAATTAGTACCCATCTGCCACCATACATAGATATGATATTATTGACTATATTCCTTATCCTATACCCTACACCCCCATGATTACTGTGTAATAACCAATTTGTGCTTCTTAATCTCTTCCCCTTTTTACCCATGCCCAAACCCACTCCCATCAGGCAGCCAACAAAATTTTCTCTGTATCTATTAATTTGTTTCTGTTTTGTTTGTGTATTTATTTTGTTCTTTAGATTACACATATAAGTGAAATCATATGACATTTATCTTTGTCTGTCTGACTTACTCCACTCAGCAAATACCCACTATGTCCATCCCATGTGGCTGCAGATGGCAAGATTTCATTTTTTTTATGGCATTGTATATATGTACCACCTCTTCATCCATCCATTCAAGGACATCCAGGTTGCCTTCATATCTTGACTATGGTAAATAATGCTACAATGAACATATGAATGCACAGGTCCCCTTGAAGTAGCGTTTTGGGTTTCTTTGGATAAATATACACAAGTGGGATTACTAGGTCCTTCTTTGTCTCTTCATGTAGCCTTTGTTTTAAAGTCTATTTTGTCTGGTATCAGTATTGTTACCCCAGCTTTTTTGTTGCTGTTGTTTCTATCTTCATGAGATATCTTATTTCTATCCTTCACTTTCAGCCTATGTGTGTCTTTCAATCAGAAATGAGTCTCTTGTAGGCAGCATATGTATGGATCTTGTTTTTTCATCCATTCAGCCACACTGTGTCTTTTGATTGGAGCCTTTAATCCATTTACATTTAAAGTAATTGTTGCTAGATATGTAGTTATTGCCATTTTATTCATATTTTTTGTCTTTTTTATTCATCTTAAATAAGTTCCTTTATGATTCCTGGTAACACTGGTTTGGTGGTGATGAACTCCTTTAGCTTTTGCTTGTCTGGGAAGCTCTTTATCTGTCCTTCGATTCTAAATGATAGCTTTGCTTGGTAGAGTAATCTGGGTTGTAGGTCCTTGTTTTTCATCACTTTGACTATTTCATGCCAGTCCCTTCTTGCCTGCAAAATTTCTGTTGAGAAATCACCTGACAGTCTTAGGAGACTCCTTTGTAGGTAACTACCGTATTTGCCGGCATATAAGACGATTTTTTTGGCCCTGAAAAATATGCCTCCAAGTGGGGGGTCATCTTATACGCCAGGTACACTTCAGATAGACTGCCCATAGTGCTTGCCCCATGCCATAGTGGCCTCCTGATGCCCGCCCACTTCATTCCACATACCGTTCAGGCATCAGCAGCGCTGCTGGGTGTATGCTGGGCTGTTATGCGATTTTGCTGTTATGCGATTTTACCACACTCGCAAAATCGCACACAGCCGACCATATCCCAGTATGATAGCGCAAAATCGCGAATCGCGATTTATGTATATGTTTGATTACATACAGCCTTGTGACAGTTTTCCTGCATGTCATAAGCATTTGAATATAAATATAAATGTTGAAATCAAATCTGATATTGTTTTACCTTTTATTTGGTGTGTGGAAGGTGTGCGGAAGAGGGGGTAGTCTTATACGGCGAGTATATAACAAACTCTGTATTTTGAGTGGAAATGTTAGGGGGTCGTCTTATACGCCCAGTCGTCTTATACGCCGGCAAATACGGTAACTGCTTTTCTCTTACTATTTTTAAGATTCTCTGTTTGTGTTTAACATTTGTCATTTTAATTACAATGTGTCTTGGTGTGGATCTCTTTGGGTTCATCTTGTTTGGGCTCTCTCAGCTCCCTGGGCTTGAGTATCCATTTCTGTCACCAGGTTAGGAAAATTATATCATTATTTCTTCAAAAAGGTTTTCAATTCCTTGCTCTATCTCTTCTCCTTCTGGTATCCCTATGATGCAAATGTTGGTATGCCTGATGTTGTCCCAGAGGCTTCTTAAACTATCCTCACTTTATTTTTTTGGATTCTTTTCTCTTTTTGCTGTTTTGGTTGTGCGTTTTCTGTTACTGTTACTTCCAGATCACTGATTTGATCCTCTGCTTCATCTAATCTACTGTTGGCTGCCTCTAATGTATTCTTCATTTCAATTATTATATTCTTTATTTCTGATTGGTTCTTTTTTATATTTTCTACCTCCATTTTTATGTTTCCTATCTCTTTTTTGAAGTTCTCACTGAGATAATTGAGTATCCTTATAACTAGTGTTTTGAATTCTGTGTCAGGTAGTTTGCTTGTCTTCATTTTGTTTAGTTCATATTCTGGAGCTTTGTTCCATTCTTTCATTGGGGACATGTTTCTTTGCCTCCCCATTTTGGCTGCCTCCCTATGTATTAAGTAGGAATGCTATGACTCCCATTTTTAGTAGAGTGTCCTTACGTAGTAGGTGTCCTGTGGGGCTCAGTGGCACAGTCTCCCTGGTCACCAATCTGGGTGATCCAGGTGTGTTCATTTTGTGGGTCATGTGTCCTCCTGCTGTAGTTGAGCCTTGGTTGCTGTTTGCACATCAAAAGGAGGGATTGTCCTTTGGGCTCACTGGTTGTGAAGACTGGTCATGACTACATTGGAGGAGTTGTAGTGCAAGGGCTGACTCTACAGAGCATGATTTGATTTAGCATGGCTCTGGTTTCTTCTCAGTCTGCCCTTTGGGTGTGTCATCTTTGGGGGTGGCTGGGTGATGCTCTGGCTTGGTCCAAAGACAGCCACTGGTTGTGCCAGCCCCAGGGCCTCCTGGGAGGGGACCCACTTCAAGTCAAGTTCAGCCACAGCCTGTGCCCTGCCCAGGGCCATATGGCATGAGCCATAAAGCAAGCTGCAGATGGCTGCCACTCGAGCTGGGCTTGGAGGTGCTTTGAGAGGCCAAGCTATGAGTCAAGGCCAGCTGTCACTAGGCCGGGCTTATGGCTGCTCAGCCAGAGGTATGGGGCTTGCCAAAGCCCAATGCTTCTTGGTTTGTTTTTGTGAACCTTTGAGAGACTTTAGAAAAGTCTACAGCATGAGCCAAGATAGGCAGTTTGTATGAAAAAGCCATTGGAAGAGGCATGGGTGTACCCAAAAGTTGGGTGTGGTGGGGTCTCAGATCCCCATGGCAAGGTGAACGAATGGCTTAGCCAGCTTGATGGAGAGTCAGATATGGCAGCTGTTTCATCTGCAAGCCAGGAAGGAGGGAGGGCTCAACTAAAAAATGGTGGCTTTCAACAGCTCCTTTGTGATTAATCCTCCTTGCCATGTTTGAGTAAACATGACCAACCTCTGGCCCTTTGAATTTTTTTCATTTCTATGCTTCACATCACCGATTCATTTCTTTCTTTCTTTCTCCCATCCCTCCTTCCTTCCTTCCTTCCTCCCTCCCTCCCTCCCTTTTGTTTTCTTCTCTTTTTTAATTAAACCTTTCTCTTGACAAGAGAAATACAGTTGATTAGGCTTGAGCTTGCCAAGTTGCAATCACATTCCAGCAGGCTCCTTGAGATGACTAATCCTGGGACCTCACCATCAGAATGGGGTTTTGTTCCTCATCTGCAGACCCTATGCCCAACAGGGATGAGCTTGCTCGGGTATGGATAGATTGCAGGCCACGGTATCTTGCCACTACTTCATTTGATCTGACTTCTATGTGCTTTGCCTAAAGGGTTGCAATGGCATCTAGCTGGCCTACCATGCAGGACCTTGCAACATCACTTTATAATACGCTTCTCCCAAGTGCATTGGAGCTATTTTGAATCATGTCTGGGCTCCCAGGCCAAGTTAGGTGCAGTGTTATTTGGGGACTATTTTCAGAGGCAATATAGTCAGTCATGCAGTGATGTCTTACCTCATAGTATGGGTATCAGCCAAGTTCAGCTCCAGATGGTATTTAAAAGGTAACGTTTTGAGCTTTTATCTTTTATAGTTCTTACAGGTGAGAGAGCTGGTAAACAGAAGACCTGAGTCTTACGAGTGGCCAAATTGAATTCAGATTAGTTTATACTCAGAAATTTATCAGAAACATGTTTTTCTTGCCACCAGAAGGGAGGACAAATGGCAGGAAATGTAAAATCTGTGCATTGCCATGCTTCAGTGCATGGCTTGCAGAAAGAAACCTGTCACTGTATTTGGGTCCACAGGAGTTCATAATTAAGGGGCAGGCACTCTATGAAAACTATAGAGAGGATAGACAAAATTCATCCAAAAATGTCCTACATGTAAAGAACTCAATTCCTAAACTATCTTTGTAAGCATGTTTTTTTTAAGTTAGAAAAGTAGTAGGAAATTATGTTACAAATTATAAGTACGTTTTCCTTTTTCAGATTACTCAAAGGCTATCCATGTAATGTAGCTCTTTAAAAAAAAAAATCTTAGTCCTAGAAAAGTAAGACACTGAGTTCAGAAACCAGACATTTTCTTATGATGTCTTTGGTACATACATTCCTCTTTGAATAAAAGATTATTTAAAAACCTTCTTACCCTGAGTTCTAGTTTCCTATAATCTCACTCACCTCTCATGGTAAGCTCTGCAGTCAATTTTGTTTTTAAACATTTAGATCTAGCAATATCTAAATTGTAATTTACGAAACAAATGTGCAGACTTTTAAGATATACGTATTGTGCTGAGAACTTAAATTCATTTAAATAGGAAAAATATATTTTTATTACATTTTTAAAAAGCCAAAAGGATGTGAACCTTCTGTTGGTATACTGTGCCACATTAACTTGAATCTCTTAGTATAAGCATTAAAAGCTGAACACTGCTCACCATTTGGATTGCAGTGTACTGGATGCATTTGGTCATGCTGTTTATTTCGATATCTCTTATTTCCTGTCATCTGTATTCTAGAGTTTGGGGTTAAATTCACTGGCACCTCTTTTGATTATAACAGCAGATTGCATGAACAAAATAACCTTTTCTTGTGTGTATTAGTCCCAAGATTGCTGACTGTTTCCCCTCTTGCTAGTTTCTTTCTACTCTGATTTAATCAGCTTTAAATGACAAAATCACAGCAGCTCCACAAAAATGCACATGATGAGATTTCAGAACTGCTCTTTTATGTCATTTGATAAGATATTAGTCATTTAAAAATATTTAGGGGATGAAGGAAGAGGGGACATTGACGACAAGAAGGCTATGATACATGTGTGAAGCATTCCTCTCCTCTACGGGCTAACAATGCCTCCATTCATTTCTCTAGGCCTTGGGGAATATGTTCTTCCTTTCTTCTAGGAGTGTGGGTTAGCCAGGGAGAAAGAGGAAGAGAGAAGGGCAGTTGAGTCCTCTCTAAATCACCAAATACCTTGTCAGCTGACAGACCAGCTCATTGTCAGTGTGTACTTCAAACGAAGGAAAGCTGAAACAGGTTCTTTATAAATAGTGCATGGTGATTCCTCTGCTGGGAAGATCTTTTGTCTGTTCTTCCCATTGGAAAACAAAGCAATTGGGTGATAGTTCACTGCATATTTTCTTATGTTCTTTTTCTCCCGTGGAATAGGAAATTGAATATAAAACTCCTTCAAAATGAACATCTATCCCTCAGTTAGTAAAACATTCAGTACCATTTAAAGTTTCAAAGGACCCCATTGCAAGATGATTTTCCACCTACAAAATGGTATTTCTTATAATTCTCAGGTTCTACAGAAAGCATTATACAGAGGGTGCCAAAAAAATGTATGCACATTTTAAGAAAGGAAAACAACTATATTAAAATTGTACTACTCAAAATATACCGATAACAAAAGATGAATACAAGTCTTGTGTATACATATTTTTGGCACCCCTGGTATATCTCATAGGCTTTCTATATTATCACATAGGTACAGGAGAGGAAGAAAACAGGATATGTATTGAAATGTTCTGGGTCAACATCTCAATGATATGATAAATAATCCTTCTTGTGCTGTGGAAAATATTCTATAGAATGAGGTAATGTGATAGGATATCATGCCAAATAAAATCTGTAGACTCTGCTTTATAGTTATTCCTATAAATATCATCTCTTTCCAGCTATATTGTAAATTTCTTGAGAGAAGGGGTCAATTCAGTTTTGTATCCTTTGAAGACCTTAGCATAGGGACTCTATGTAATAAGTGCTCAATAAACATGTGCCAAATGAAGGAATCAAATGCCGCATCCCTCTGTGGATTTCTTGAGACCCTTTCTATAGGTCTTCCAAATACACTTGAAACTTGGAGTTCCATGAAAGTACATAAAACATCAAATAAAAATACCTGACAATTAAATACCAGTAAAAAACACCAAAGGGAGTATATATGATGGTGCTCTAAGACAAGATAAATCTGGTCTCATTATTGATAAACTCAGCAATAATTTTCCTTTAAAACATAGAAATAATTAGAGCATAATCATCTTGGTCACTAATAGGTTCTGAAAAGCATCTCTCTTCATTTTATAACTGACCTACTTGAAGACATAGTGAACCCAAAGGGCCATTTCCTTGGAAAAGGGTATGGACCAGACTTTGCAGTTTTGTTTGAGTGCTGTTCAAACCAAACCCTAAGCCTTCCCCAAAACTTGAAACAAATGTAAGTGCTACTGCAAACCAAAGTGAGAAAATCTGAGGAGAGATCGTTCCCACTTTGTTTATTTTTGTTTGCCTATCCAAACTGCTTATTTAGATGCATTCTGCTTTCTCATGGATGTGCTACTAGCTCTGGGCAGTGGACTCTCAGGGACCAGGATTTTGGAACAGTGACTTTTGGGAGACTTATATCCTGGTGATGTCTGTTCAAGACTCCTTCCCATAAGAAGCCAGAGGGACTTCCAGTAGGAAAATTCATCTGAAATACTAAAACCCACAAGATAGAACTATCTTCTTATTCTTCCCTAGAACCAGAAAGCCTTTGTTGGGGAGCTGAATCTTTGATAAGGTCTTCATAAGGTGATAATTGAATGAAATGTATGCTAGCTGAGAAATATGAGAAATAACCTAAGAATGATTAACTCTTAGGTAAGCCTTACTAATATTTTTTGTCATATCCCATTTGGCCTATTTATTGCCTTATTGGACCTTTTATCAAAAAATGCAAGATCATTATCATGATGACCTAAAATATGTATACTTTTTATAGGTACAGCAAGGACAAGTAGCTGACCATCAGAGTCTCGTGTTCTCCTTGCACAATGTTGAATTGTCATAGAGAATTAACTGTCCAGCCAGGGGCCATGTTTTCCATCTTCCTTTCTTCTAATTGTGACACTGTGACTGGTTCTACTGAAAGGAAATAGGAGTAGAAGCAATACATGTCATTCTGGGAAGTGCTGAAGAGTCAGATGTATCTTTTCCATGGTCTCTTTCCCTGTTCTGAATGAGGAGGACTCCAAGAACCTAGAAGCAGGTGAAACCACCAAATGGATAGAGCCCAAGTTTCAAAATGACCACCTGGTAGGTGAGGGGAAGGCCACCCAACTAGGAGCATCTACATTAGTTTGTATCATAAACAAGACATAGATGTTTATTGTGTCAATGGAAAAAAAATTGGAAACGGGTGGTTCCAGCATCGCTTTAACAAATACAGGAGATAAATAAAAATGCCTCCCCAAAATGGTCATTGCAAACTGGCAGATTTGTTCTTATTCTCTATGTATGTAAAAGTTTAGGATTTGTAAAGTGAAGGCATCTTTTGAGAATCATGTCAAAACTGCAGGACCTATAGACGGAGAAGGCACACAAATTCCATGAATGCTAACCTGTTCTTATCTACCCTTTCCCAGAAAATGGTTTTCCTAGAAATCATTAAGGCCATCCTAGATGTTTTACTCTGTCTGTCACTCTCCTACCCATATTTCCACCCAATTCTCATCTCCTCCATGATGCTTTCCCTTACCACTAAAGGGATCATTGCTTTCTCTGAGCTCATAGCAATCGAAATCTGTACAAATCTTTGTACTGCCTAGTAAAAGCACTTACTACATTATTTTTGTTTGTTTGGTTTTTAGCTGAGCCATCCTGCCACCTGTTGGCAGCTCAGCAGCAGCTCAGCTCGGGCCGGGCATCAAACCGCTGTTGCTCAGAGCTCAAACTCTTGAGTGAGCTCTTAACCAACTGAGCCACTCGGCCAGCCCCTACATTATTTTTAATGACTAAAGGCATGGTTTGTCTATTTGTGAGTTAATGAAGGGAGAGATCAATGTTTTTAAAATGAAATTAGGATACTAGAAATAGACACACTTCTCATTTTGTCTATAGCAAGAGGATAACAGGGGTAAAAAAGGTTCCAGGACACACATCTCACTGTAATATTGACCTCCACTGTGGAACACTTTTTGTCTTGTGTCCAAGAAGGGATATAGCAGTTACTGAGCCTTTGACTCTCCCATAAAAATTAAGACATTTATTTATATGCAGAGAAGTAGAAAATTGGTCAGGAGTAGTGCAGGCATCTTTAGTAATTTTGGCTATGCAAGCCCCCTGGTTACAGTCATCTTACAAATTTGAGAGCATATATTTAGATAATTTAGTTCTTGGCATCATTCTTATTCTACCAGTGAGACTGTCAATTGCAGTACCATTAGGATGGCAAGTTTTATGTGTTGATCCTATCTGAAAGATGAAACCAGATTCATTCCTCCCAAAGAGCCAGCCATGTGGTAAACCCCATTAGTTCCTTAGATGGGACCTAGATTTTAATGGACAAAATGTAATGTGAAGGCTCCACATCCTGTTACCCAGTTCTCATCAGTCCTCTACACTTGAGTATCAAATGTCTGCATTTATCATACCAGATCTTAATCATTGTCAACTGTGCAGAGAGAACCTTAGATATTTTCATAAGCACTAAATTCAGGAAATTCTCAGGTGTGCTTCTCCCAACAATGTAAGCCATGTCCCTTGTGTATATACATGCAAATCATAATTTGAAATACATATTTAACATGTAGGGTTAAATAATTTGGAAGGTGAGTCCGAGATGAAGCCATGGAAGAGAAACTTTGATTGAAGGGTTTTATGTATCTCATACTTGTATTGCAAAAGTAAGAACTGTGAATTCTCTTCCATGCAGGTTAGTCTAATTATTTCAAGTAATTATAGAAATGCTTGAATCATTAACCTTATCTCTAGATGTGGTTTATTGGAAGCATTTTTTAAAATGTACTTGATATCTAGTGCTCTTTCTTCTCACACATTCAACTTCTGGTTAATTATGGTAATAATACAGCATCATTTAGTTGTCCACTTCTTTATATAGCATGAAATATACAGTACAAAAGCACACATACAAACTCAGCTAATATTTTTTCCCCCAAATAAGCAACAGTTATCCATCTAGATCCTTTTCAATTACAGAAATTAATGATATCTTCATGAAAGGCACAAGTAGTTTAAAAAGAATTCTGCAGTGTTTGAGTTATTTAATAAGACAGCAGAAATGGGGCAAAATGAAAAGAAAGTTTGTACTTGATGTAAAAAAATATATATTATTCCAATGTAGAGAGGAAAAAAAAGTCTGAAAAATGTCAGCCCGAAGGTTAATTTTTATTATATAATGAGCGCATAAAAACAGAGTTTGGAAAAGATGTGATTTTCAGCCACTTTTCTAGTATAATTCTGCAATAGCAACAAAAGCTAAAATGAGTTGAATTGTTGCAAAGGAAGGAGACTATCATAAGAGATAGTAGGTAGATTTCCCCATCATTTGTTATATCATCTTGTTTGTAGCGCTACATTTGAGATTGTGTCAGCACTTCCATTATAAGCCTATACTTGAAGGAATTTGGAATTTGGCCAATAAGAGATCATTCTGAACTAAAAGTTGGCACAGAAAATTTCCTCCCATGAGCAAAAGTTGTTTTCATTATATCTTCATTGTTGTCTTCTTTTTGCCCCTCTTTTCAAAATTCCATAAAACTTCATCTGGTTGCTTTTAAATCTGGATATCTGAAGAACAAGTTAAGTATAAGAGAGCCAACTCAGTGATTTGGAGACAATACATCTTTTGTCCATCAGAGCAGAATTTGTATTTGGTATTTTATGTGAAGGAACCAGTGCTATTCAGTTGGGAGTATTTAGAGAAGGAGTAAAAACTAATTTCAAAAGACCTCTTAGTCATTAGTCATAAGTCATTAGACTTAGTCATTAGTCTAATAATGAAGTTAAAAGCGATGAAAAATGAGGGTGAGAGTTAATTCATGTATTCCCGTTATTGTGTATATTACTTGATAGCTACTTATAAAAACTGTTCTTCTGCATACCCATTTATTTTGCAGTTTTATTGATGTATAATTTATATAAAATAAACAACCCATTTTAAGTATACAGTTCTATGAATTTGGGTAAATGTATGTAGTCATTCAACTACCACCAACCACAATCAAGTTTCAGAATAGTTTCATCACCACAAAAAAGTGTCTTCTTCCACTTGACAGTTTCCCACCCCCAGCCCCAGGCAGCTACTGATCTTTTCTTTACTATAGATTTGCCTTTTATAGAATTTTAAATAAATGTAATCAAATCTATAATTTCTTGTTTTTATGTCTGACTGCCTTCATATAGCATGATATTTTTGAGGGCCATCTGTGTTCTTGCATGGATCAGTAGTACTTTTTTTTTTGCTGAATAGTATTCCAATGTATGGATGTACCAGTATTTGTCAATCCATTCATGAGTCATGGACACTTGAAGCTATTTCCAGTTTGGGACTATTATTAATAAAACTGTTGTACATATAGGTGTACAGGTCTTTATGTAGGCATGTTTTCATTTCTCTTGGATAGTATCTAGGAATAGGATTGCTGGGTCTTATGATAAGTTTATGTTTAACTTTATGTGAAACTGCTAACTGTTTTCCAAGGTGGGTGTGCCATTTTTCATTTTCACCAACCATGTATGAGAGTTCCAGTTTCTCCACCAGCAGTCTTTTTCTTTGATCTGTTCTAGTGAGTATGTACTGATAAGTCACTGTGCTTGTTTGACATTTGTATATTTTCTTTCGGTGAATAGTTTTTTTCAAATCTGTTCCCTCCTTTTTGTATCGGGTATTTGTGTTTTTATTATTGAGTTGTAAAATATCTTTATGTATTTTAGAAAAACTGTTCTTTGTCAGATATATATTTAGCAAATGTTTTCTCCCAAAATGTGGGTTGCCTTTTCATTTATTAATGGTATTTTCTGATGAGAAAAATTTTCTAAATTTGAAGTCAAATATATAAATTTTTTTTCTGTCGTGTTTCATTTATTTTTGTATCCTAAGAAATCTTTTCCTAACTCAAGATTTTTCCTGTGCTTTCTTTTAGAGGTTTTATGGTTTTAGCTGTTAGGTTTGGGTCTCTGATGCATTTCAAGTTAATGTTTACGGTGGATTAAAATTTACTTTTTTCCACATATGAATATACAGTTATTTCAGCAGCAATAATTGAAAAGACTGTCCTATCAACATTAGATTACGTTGGCATTTTCTCTATAAATTTTCATATGTCAAATCAAGTATGAGTCTTTTTCTTGACCTTAATTTCTGTTTCACTGATCTATATGTAAGCCCTTATTCTAAATCCACACTGACTTGATTACAGTAGTTTTATAGTAAGCTTGTAAATCAGGTAGTGCAAGTCTCCTGACTCTGTTCTTTTTAAATATTATCTTGGCTCTTCCAGTCTCCTGAATTTATATATAAACTTTATATAGAATCAACTTGTCCATTTCTAAAAAAAAAAAAAAAAGAAAAGAAAGAAAAGAAAAGCACCTACTGGAATTCTAATTGGGATTGCATTGTATCTATAGATCAGTTTGTCAAGAATTGCCATCTGGACAATATTGAGTCTTCCAATCAATGAACATGGTATATTTTTCTATTTATTTAGATCTTCTTTAATTTGTCTCATCAATGATTAGTAGATGTCAATGTTCAGGTCTCATACATCATTTGTTAAATTCCTAAGTTTTTTTGTTTGTTTGTTTTTGTTTTCCACAAAGAAATATGATTTAATTCTACATATTCCTAAGTTTTTTGTCTAATGGTGTGATGAATGGATTTTAAAATTTTGTTATCAAATTGATCCTTGCTACTGAGTAGAAATGTAATTGACTTGTTTATCAACCCTGTATCCCATGTCCTTGCTAAATTCACTTGAGAATTCTGATGAGTTTTTGTTGGATTCCTTAAGACTTTTTTTAATGTAAGCATTGAAGCAATGGATTTCCTCATAAGCACTGATTTTGCTGAATCACACTAATTTGATTTGAAGTTTTATATTCTGTCAGTTTAGTATTTTTTCTTATTTCTTCTTTGCCCCATGAATTAATTGAATTTGGGGAATATATGGAAATTTCCCAGATTTATTTCTCTCATTGATTTCTAATTAAATTCTTCTGTGGGGGGAGAATGTAATTTCAGCTCTTTTAAATATATTCAGGATTGTTTTATGACCTAGCATATGGTCTGTGCTGATGAGCATTCCGTGTGCACTTCAAAAGAATATCTATTTGTTGTTACCTCAAGTTTTCTATAAATGTCAGTTAGGTCAGGTGGTTTATAGAGTTTTAAAGTCTTCTGTAGTTTATTGACTTTATGTCTACTTGTTCTAACAGTTGCTTATAGAGCACTAAAAACTTTACTACCTTACGACCCAGCAATCCCACTCTTAGGTATTTATCCAAAAAATCCCAAGACATTAATCCAAAAAAATATATGCACCCCTATGTTCATTGCGG
>NW_017731644.1:950923-971668 GCF_001890085.2 Hipposideros armiger | reverse complement strand
TTTTTGCTTCATTTCTTTTGGAGCTCTATTGTTAGAGACATAGATACATGTACATTTATAATTGGTATATTTTTGGTTGACACTTATCATTCAAAAGAAGAAAATATTTCTCTTTTTCTCTAGCAATATTTTTTGTCTTAAAGTTTATTTTGTCTACTCTTAATATAGCTTCTCCTTGCCTTGTGCTTATCTTTTACATGGTATATTTCACCATCCTTTTACTTAAAACCTCTCTCTTTATATATTTAAAGTACATCTGTTTTAGACAATATACGTACTCAGATCTTGGTTTTTAAAAATTCAGTATGACAATCTCTACTTTTTGGTTAGAATATTTAGTTAATTCACATTTTTATGTTATTATTGGTATGATTAGTTAAGTTTGACATTTTGATAGTCTCTTTTATTGTCCCTCCTTTATATCATTGTTTTGCATTAAACAAATATTTTATATAATTGTTTTTGT
The DNA here is from genome assembly GCF_001890085.2 of Hipposideros armiger. Taxonomy (NCBI): domain Eukaryota; kingdom Metazoa; phylum Chordata; class Mammalia; order Chiroptera; family Hipposideridae; genus Hipposideros; species Hipposideros armiger. The sequence continues at coordinate 971,202 of NW_017731644.1, read as the reverse complement.
ATTAAACAAATATTTTTAGCGTGCCATTTTAACTATTTTTTATCTAGATTTTGTAGTTGCTCTAGAGATTACAATTTATATCCTTCACCTATAATCTACTTAAAGTTAAAATATAGAAACTGTGTATCAATATAGCTCTTCCCCTCACTTTGTATTATTTTTGTTATTACATATATATAAGAAATAAATTCAACTGTATAATGCTATAATTATAAACAGTAATATATTTTAAGGTAATTACAATAAGCAAAATTCATGTGTAAATACATATACATAGGTACACACACACACACACACACACACACATTTCTGTTGCTCTTCATTGTTACCTTCGATTCTAAGTTACAATCTGTTGACATTTCCTTCTATTTTGAAAAAATTCTTCAATATTTCACATAGCATAGGTCTGCTAGTGACAAATTATCTTATCTCAAAATGTCTATATGGCACCTTCCTCTTTCTAGGATAGAATCAGTTGGTAATGAATTCCTGGCTGATGGTTATTTCATTCTTAAGCACTTTGAATATGTAATACTAATGTCTTCTGGCCTCTGTTATGTCTGATGAAGAGTGAACTTAAGTTACATCATTGTTCTTTTTATGTAATACACTGTTCTTCCCTACATGCTTTTAAGAACTCTTTCATAATTTTTACTTTCAGCATTTTAACTGAATGTCAAACAATGTGTGTTTCTTTGATTTGTCCTACTTTGGAACTATTGAGCATCTTAGTAAATATTAATTAATTTAACCAATTAAATGCTGTTGTTTAGTTAATTGGCATTAGTTGATTTAATTAGTTATTTTAATTTAGTTAGTCTTAGTTAATATGTTATAACAAATTTGGTAAGTTTTACACATTTCTTCAAATATTTTCTCGCTCCTTTATATATCTTCTTTTGAGATTCTGATGACATGAGTATTGTAATACTTCAGGTCTGTGTTCATTTTTCATTAATATTTTGTCTCTGCGTTTTCAAGTTTAATACTTTCTATTGCTGTGTCTTCAAATTTACTCAAATCTGTTGTTGAGTCTATTTATCTTCAGATTTAAGGTTTCTATTAGATTATTTTTATAATTTCTGTTTCTTTGTTGACATTCTCTGTGGTTGCTTAGTAATAGCATATTTTTTCTTTAGTTCTTTGAGCATATTTCTCTTTAAGTCTTTGAATATATTTATAATACCTTCTTTAAATTTTTAGCTAAATCCAAATATGGACCATTTTGGAGTCAGTGTCTATTAAGTATGTATGTATGCATGTATGTATTTTAATGACTATGACTCATTCTTTATGCTTTCTTAGAATATCTAGTAATTTTTGGTTGGAATGTGGACATTGCAAATAATATGCTATAGCAATTCTGAGTTCTATTTTGTATTAGGCAGCTGGAGGTAATAAGTGGTTTTGCTTTATTTGTAGGTAATTAAATTTCCTAGACTGAAATATGTCTGAAATGAAATCTGTCTATCACATGGTATACAGTTGCTGATATCTCTGCTCAGTTTCTTTTTTTCCTACTACTTCTCCTTTTTTTTTTTTAGCATAACTTCCTAAGCATTTTCCTTGCTTTTCACCTGTGTAATTTACAACCAATAAACTGTGCATAGGTTATGCTCATACAGTGAAACCAGTAAAGTCAAGTTTCCATTCTTGTTATTCAGCTGTGTGTGGATTGAGGACACACTCAATAGCACAGCATATTCTTATGTGTCTCCAGGCTTTCAATTTTTGTATTTTTGCCAGGCATATATAATTTAGCAGCCAGCCAGATATATATGGAGAATGTATTATCACAGGACTTCAACAGCTCTCTCACTTCTAAAATCCCCTTTTCCTTAAATTTCTAGCTGCTCTGTCATCTTTCTGAACTCAAGTCCATCATCTTCAACTAGTAAAGCTGTGAATTTTTTACCGCCCAAGCTTGAAGAGCATGGGAGCACTCTCAATGAAGAAGGCTATAAAGTCACAGTTCTTAATCAAACACAGTAGCAGTTTTTCATGAATAACACCAAACTGTTGCCAGCTTTTCGCGATTTCCTGTCCCTAAAATGGATGTTGTGAATAATTTTATCTGGTGTATACTTGTTTTCCATTGAGAGAAATTGCCAAGCTTAATTGCACTGCCTATTCCCAGAGACTAGCCGTATATCTATTTTATAATGTGAAGTAAAATTAAGTAAGTATATCCTTTCCTTGATATCATTAGATAATTTTTAGTCAGAAAAAAAATATGTGTACCTATTGCTATATAAGAATGTAGATTGTAGAACCGGTTTGGCTCTACTATACATGACTTTGACAAACTTTCTGAAGGGTATTTTGGCTATAGCCTTAAAAAGATATATACCCTTTGATCAAACCTTTAAGTTGCAAGCACCATTGAATCTAGCTACTCTACTTCCTAAAGAATAACTAAAGTGTGCCCAAAATTACAAGTACAGATATATTCACTGAAGGAGAATTTATAACAGTGGAAAATTGGAAGGAACACAAAGTCCAACAGTTAAGTTTTCAGTGTATCTATATAATAAAATACCATACTGCCAATATAAGTAATGGTATAGAGTAGTAAATACATGTTTATTACTGTATGAACAAAGCAGGGCACAAAGAAATATAACAATATAGTTCCACCACTCTTTCACTTTTTAAAGTTCATATAGTACCTTGTAAAAAATCTGGAAGCATATATATCAAAAGTTATTCTAGATACTGAGCATATGAGTAATCACCTGTTACTATTTTGTGGTTGTATTTTATCTGTACTTTATACGTATTTCCTACAATAAACATGCTTTATTGTATAACAGAAAACAGTGACATCACTAGTTCCATGATGAATCTTATGGTTATTAAATTTTATTAAATATTTAAATAGACTATCTGCTTGGTTTGCCTATTGCGTCAGGGACTTGTGTTGATGTCTTCCTTGAAAGTTGCTCTGCCAGAGGACTGGCTTTGCCTGGTGCTGCAGGGGTATGGAGAAAGTGGCAAAAGCGAGATGGCCACGTTATAATAAGCAACAGCCAAGAGGAGGCTGTGCGAATTCAGCATGGGTCATATGGACACAAAAGAAGGTAGTTGGGGTTGAACCGTCTTTCAAGAATCCCATTCCCCTGCTTTGGTGGAGGCTTGGGCTATGGTGAGGAAGAGGTTAGGCCCGAGATGCATCCCTCATACAGGGGCTGTGGAGCACAAGCCCTCAGGAGGATCTTCCCCCAAACCAACACAATTACCCAATGGAAGAGCTTGGATTCAGAAGCCAGGCACACAGCTAGAACCTGTCATTCGGCATTAGACCCAGAAGTGACAACAACCAAGTCACCACAGGCAGTCCTTCCCCTTCATCCCACTCCATCCTACAGTGGTATAGACCTAGGGATGAATGTTGACTTGTGATTTGGGTGAGAGATCAAATTTACCCCAACTCATCTAGCCGGGGCTGCCAGGGAAGTGAGAAGGAGGAGAAGGACAGAGCTTAGAATTAAATGTGAGTCTCAAGTTCTAAAATGAGTGAAACTAAACTCTAAGAACCAAAATAAAGCACTATACCCATGGGTAATAGTTACTGGAAAATTAAAACAGATTTCATTTATACCTGAGCAAGTCATTATCAAGTGGTTCCTCAGGCAACAGAATCCAGCTTACAAACTGGAGGCTCTTGTGCTATCGTTTATGTATTTGCTCAGCAAATGGTTACTACTAAGCACCTATGGTAAGCCAGGTACTGTTCTAGGTGAAGATGCAACAGTGAATATGGCTCCTAAGGACTGTGCTTATCCACTTGCTATCTTGAAATATCTACTCTAGCCCTAAGGAGCTTGAATCATTTCACAAGCACAAGCTTCGGTGGACTGTTTCCTGTCTTGATACTCACAACTGAATATCTGTCTGCGGGATTCTTGCCACTGTTGTGATCAAGCCCAAAAGACAACCTCCCCATTCTCTGAGACACAGACACTTCCTGCTCTAAGGGACCTCTTTAAATTCTGTTTCATAGCCCAAAACACATACCTCTAGATACTAAGAATGACTTTACTTTTTAGGTGAGGCTGTGGGCCCTCACACATGGATGTGCCTTTATTCTTTATAGCTAACCATTATTGATCACACAAGATTTCACATCCATATTGCAAGAATCACATACATACACAGTGATAAGAACTGTGTAAGGTAGGTTGTAGGCCCCGGGGAACTGGAACAAATAGAAGAGAACAGTAGGGCTGAGATTCAAAAGCAAGGCTTGGTCTGCAGAGAGGGACTGCCTGAGCCAGGCTGGTATCAGGCACTGGGGCAGTAGCTAAAGCAGGAATTGATCATTTCATAAATGGGATATTAACACAAAGAAAGATCTGGATTTAGATGATCAGTCTCTACAGGAAACTTCAGGTAACTCCTCAAGAACCATTAATTTAAAAGTTTAAACCGAGTTCAAATCCTGGGCATGGCTGGAACAGATGAAGAGCAGGTAATCAGCAGAGGTCTAGCCCCGCTTGCCATCTCGGGGGCTAGCGTTCCCTTTAAAAAGTAGGGTACATAACAGTATAATCAAATGGTAAGCAAAGCAGTTAATAGGAAACTAGGGTAGCAGGCAAGTTCTCAGTCTTAGGGATTCAAGGCCAGTCATGGTTTTTGAGGAATTAGAAGTGTCAGGGTTAGAACAGAACCAGCTAGGAAGAGAAAAGAGGGTGTATATACTGAGGGAACACCAAGTGCCAGACATCCCCACCTAACTTATTTCCTTTTTTTTCTTTTTGTTTCAGCAACTCTGTAAAGAAAATGATATCTTCTTTTCTTACATCCTCCCTCAAACATCGCACAACTATGTACCAAGTACTTTCTTTAGGGATGAGCAAAAATGAGACTCAGAGAGGTTAATAACTAACCAGAGGTCACACAGCCAGAAAATTATAGAGCCTGGAATAGAATTCAGGTCTTTATAACCCCAGAGTCAATTTCCCCACTTTATCATTCTGCAAAAAAGATGAAAACAGGAAATAACTATCCCATGGATGGATTCTTATCCTATGTGGATGCAAATGGCATCCAGAAACTGGGACCAGATCACACTCGCAGTGATAGGGTCACAGGACTGGATAGTCAGGAGGCAGGCAAGTTATTGTAGTTATATTATCACACCACCCTTCAAGGATGTCTACAGTTTCTATCACTTTGAGTTGGGATATGGCAGGTGGTGAACAGATGTGTTACTAGGGAGGGTATATGAGTGAGGATGGAATCAGCTATAAGTAACAAATGCCAGAGGGCTAGGGTACGCCAAACAGGAAGAGAGGAACAGCTATAGTCTGGAACACAGTTGGCAGCATTTTGTTTTTTGTTTTTTCTGTGAAGGGCCAGAGAGCAGATATTTTAGGCTGTATAGGCTGTGTGATATGATCTCTGACACAACTACTCATTCCTGCCATTGCAGTATGAAAGCAGCCACAGACAGTTTGTAAACAAATGAGTGTTCCAATAAAACTTTATTAAAAAAAAGCTGCAAGCTGGATTTGGCCTACAAATTACAATTTACAGTTTCCTAATTTAGAAAACCTATAGTGTCTGCCACCTTGGAGGCAGGTGTGTTTAATAATCAGGGACTAGTTAACTTGTAAAATCATATTAATTTACTAGCAAAGCAACCATCATCTTATAAAGAAGGTTGCCTGAATCAGCCCAGTGCAGTGAGTCTCCTGGTAACATGGGGGCCCCAGGTGCCTGGCTCAGAGGGAAACACTGAAAGACACACATAAAGGGCTCTGTGACTAAGAAGATGAACTCTGCTGACCTTACGGTTTTTCTCAGGTAGTGCCAGAGTGAGCAAATAAAGAATCATGGGGAAAATCAGATACTGAGAGCCTCATATGGTATTTGGTCTGTCTTCCCCTCTGCAGGATTGTAGTATGGGCTCTTGTCCACATAAGAAGAGAAATAAACTTCTGCTTAACTAGTTATTGTCAGGATGCATTACCTTCTGCCCAGAGAGGGGGTCTTAGCTCTTGACACTGCATGAGTTACTTATATAGACTATATAACTGAAGGATTTGGAAGCACTAAATAAGGAATACAGTGCTTCTAATCAGCCAAAAATGGGCTGGGGGTGGAGTGGAGGAGGAGGTGATATATTGTAATAGCCATATTAAACTGTACTAAACTTGAAATAATGGGGAAAATATTTCCTTAAAGCTAATAGGAAAAATCAGTTACCAGACTCAGAACAATGAATCTAAGTTGTCATCCAGCTGCATGGGCTTAGGAAGAGAGTTCCTGTGCTGAGGTTTTCATTATAAAACACAGAGGCATTATTGAGAATGAACGAACCAATATGATTGAAATACCTGTAATTGCCAATCTGAAATTTCACACCAAAACTTGTCTGATTCCCAGGTTGATGTAGAAAGTTTTTTGTTTGTTTTTCTTAAAGTTCAAAAAGAATCAACTTTATTAGTAGAGTGAGATACTTAGCAGGAGTATGTTTATAAATTTGGATTCTTCAGGTTTCCTTTAATATTGGAAACAGAAGGGAAGGGAACTTCTTCCTTGAATTGTTTTCCCTGAATCTACTTATTGTGGTCTTTTGTTTGGAATGCTAAAAATAGCAGTAGTGGTGTCCAGCTGCCAGCGTGAGGACAGCCAGCCGAGATCCTGCCAGGCTCTGGTGGTCAAGGCGGGAGCCAGTGGGAGTGTCTGCCCAGGGTGGTGCCTTTGTCCAGTTCATATGCCAGATGGGTTGCCTTTCTCCACATTTGCACAAAGGAGTCTCATAATCTCATGGTGGCTCTGACTGGTGGTGACTGTTGGAAGGTTTGACCCATCTTAGACTTGTTGGGAAGGGAAAAGACTGGGAATTTTTGAGGGCTTTCTAGTGAAACCTCCCAGGAACAATCAGCGAAATCCAGAGGGGGATGTGAACTGAGCTCTGCACCCCCTTCTCCCATCCAAGAGCAGAACTTTACAGAGTGAAGTCACAGAATAAATAAGACTCAATGGAAGACTAATGATAGGAGAAGGCTGAGCACGTGCTTTATGGGAATTCCCATGGGTTCTAAGAGGAGGAGGAAGGCCTGCCATGCTTCTCATTTGCTTGCATTTGATAGATTTCTATGCTCTTCTCTTCCCTTTTTTCTTCTCTTCTCCCATTTTCCCCTTCTTCTACCCTTTCTGTTTCTCCCTTCCCCTGATCAGTACCAAGATCAGCTTAGAGCACAGCATTTGGCTGACTCCCCCCTACCCACTCCCTTCCTCGCAGGCACTCACTCCCTATTTCCCCTTGCTACATGGACATGTCATAGTCTTGTTTTGATAAAGCTTTTTAAATGTTTTTATAAAATGTCAACCTATATGCTATACTATATATCATGGTCACAATACGAATGGGTCACATAGCTTCATAGTCCAAAAGCGGAGTTCATGAATTCTGGCCGTAAGGCTCCATCGGTGAATCATTAGCTCCCAGTGTAGGGAGCACCACGTTGCCAGAGTAAGGAGAGAGCATAATAAATGGCATAAAAATATAATTAAAGAATGAAGACATCGGCTTTGTTGTTCTTAGTCACTTTTGGGTCTTCAGCCCCTTTTAAAGCTGCATGAATTTTACCTTCCCTAGGCATAAGCATATACACGACATTTTGCTAGCAATTATAAAGAGCATCTCTGGCTCTCAGGTTAAAGTTTTTTGAGCGAGATGAATCTGTGATGACTAATAAATTAAGTAACACCAAAATAGGTATAGATTTTTTTAATGTAATAACAAAAAGGAGAAAATATACTTACGATGGAGTGATCCATCACTTATCACCTTAATTAAATGATTACACTTAGCACCACTAATAGTGAGCCAACCTGACATTAAGTGTCTCCTGAAGATGATGCAATATAAAGTGTAATGCATAATTGGTAAACGATCCCGGCCCAAAATACTTACCTTACATCTAAACAAGCCTTTAAACCTAATATCTAGTTGACAGATAATGCAGGAAATAAAGAAAAAGTGAAAAGATATTTATTTCAAGGAAATAAGACAGATTTAAAATGTGAAGCATTCTAAAAGACATCGAAAGTCAAGATCTTTAAAAACCAAACAAATAAAACATCTGTGAAGACTGTTCTAAATTAAAAGAAACTATAGGAACATAACAACCAAAACCAAAATGTGGACATTGATTGGATACTTATTCAAATAAATAAGCTACAAAAAAAAATGAACAAACAAATATTTGGATAAAAATTATGAAAATTTTAATATGGCTAGATATTAGATGATATTTGGGAATTGTTAGTTTCCTTAGGTGTGATAATGGTATTTAATATATCTTATATATTTAATATATCTCATATATATAAATGAATTTAAATGTAAACTTTAAAAAAAAGTAATAGCACAAGGAATTATAGTTCTTAGTCATGTACTTTATCAACTTAAAATCTTTTGCTGCAATACCTGGTTCTGAGTAGCTTGGCTTCACAAAGCCAAGACTGAGCATTTTATAATAGGTCATCCTTGACCAAGATATCACAGTGAAACTCTCTCTTTGTTTCTCTCATTTTTACTAGAGGTAAATGTGATAAGGATCTGTAATTTTAACACTAAAATGCAACATTGCTTTGGGAGACTTTGTATCTCGGAGGCTTAAATAATGCTTTCTGGCAAACGCTAAAGTTGAGTACTTTTTAAAAGAAAACATACCAGAGTTGCCACTGCCCACCACCTCCACCACCACCACCACCAGTCTCCCCTGTAATAAAAGGAGATATGGTACACATAAAAGTTAAGGAAATGTTATCACCTGAGATCATATTTTCCAACTGGAATTCATTGAGAAATAAGGAAGTTGGACTTACAGAGTCACGATTTGCCGGCATCACCAAGTCTAATTAGGTCAGCCCGTATTATCTCATGTCCCGTCTGGTGCAGTACTGTGTAATGCTACAGATTACTGGGGATTGCCAAGAACTTACTGTACAGTATTAAATTATATAGATAATGGCTTTTGGCATTTTTGTTAGAAGGGACTGGTTTCAATATACAGTAAGGCAACATCGTTGGACTCTCCATGGTTAGTTCATCACCAGCTTTTTTCTCCTTTTTTTTTTTTTTAAGCCCTGAAAATAGCTTACCAAAGATTTGTCATTTCCTGCCTGGAGAAAGTTCTGGAGCATTTGTGTTTTTATAAATATCAGATGTGTAATCTCAGACATGAACTTATTATAACTAGCCCCAAGGCATCATGAGCCTCAAGTTGCCACATGAAAATTAAAGGGGTCAGATTCAAAAGGGGCGTGTGTCAAAAGGTTCTGGAAAAAGGGCATGCGCTTAATAAGCATCCGTGAGATGAACCTGCGATTGCCATGGAACCTGCCATCTGTCTTTTGCTGTTGGTTAGACTTCCAAATACCTTTTATAGCCCCCCAGTAGTGAAAAGGGTCCCCTGGGCTCAATTGGAAGAAAAATATATTAAGTTGGCTCCTCTTAACTGAAGGGGAAGGGAGAGAAGTGTTTAAATGACTTACTATCTCTTGGGCTCTATTTACTCTGTTAAAAAATATTGGACCTAGTATTTCAGAAATGGGAACTCTTTGAACCTCAGCGAAAAGTCTTTTGGGGGTCATTTGGTATCCTTTTGGAGCAGGGGACTTGATGCTGTTGTTTTATTGGCAGCATTTATCATCAGCCCCACTTACTATTTTACCTTTCTCTGTAACATGGGATGATAAAGGAGCAATAAAAACAGACCTGCAGGTTTGAATTAGTTTCCGTTCAGCTAACCCATTGCTTCTCAGTTGGAGTCTGCTACAAGGGACAGGTTCTCTGTGCTGGGATGTATTCCCAGAGGACCGAAGAGAGAGGATCTAACAAGTGGGATGAGATGGCGATTAGAATACAAAGGAAACTTCTGAGAAGATAGAATTAAAGTAAGGGCATGGAGAACAACAATTATAATACTTACATGCAGGAAAGTAGAGACCGAATAACAAAAGTGCCCAAAACTGGTGCAGTGTAAAAATAAAGAAATATGGTCCATGAGTCATCGAGAGAAACAGGTGCTTCTTTTTTAATTAAAAGGGACACCAGAAGAAAAATGGGTTGACAAAAAGAATCTCATACAAATAACAGGAGGGCGAAGAGGCTTTGAAGCCAGTCGCAATAACCATCGGGGCACATGGCACTGGATTTTGACTCAGAAGTACAATCCCGAGCCTGGGTAGGTCGGCTCAAAATATATGACTAGATTAATGCATGTGTGGCTAACTACCTTTTATTAAGTGCTTAATAAGAGTGCAGGCCCTGAGCAAGTGCTTTATGATCATTTATATACTTTTTTTTCAAAATGGCTCTATGAAGCAAGCACTCTAAGTATTCTCATTTTCCAAATGAGAAAAACAAGGCTAGAGGTAAGCCATTTGCTCAGTCATGTAATCAGTCAGTGTCAGCTAAGGACAATAATAGCAGCTGCCATTTCTGCTAAGCAATGTGTATATTTACCTCATTTAATCCTCACAATAACTGCATGATATAAACACTGTTATTATCACCATTTGAGGATACTGAGGCTTACAGGTAAGTTTTATGAAATCTTGCCACTTGTAGGTGTGACAGCCAGAATTCAAGCCCAGGAAATTTGACAGCAGTTCCTGACCTCTGAACCTGGCCTCTGCCTCTATGTATCTTTTTAACTGTATAAATGTGGACTTTTCTCCCAGCAATATCTGTCTGTTCTCCATTGGTAGAGAAAATGACTTTTGAAAAGAAGAAAAGTGTTTCACATTTTATGTCTAAAATTAGTTAGGTTCTAAGGGAATACTATAAAATAACTACTGCCATCAGCTGGAGTGGCAGTTAATATTTCTGAGTAGATAAAGGTATTAATAATCTTTGTTATTGCTTAGAGCAGAACTCTGGATGTTCTGAACTCCATAGATGAGGGATCTCAGGAACTGAACACTGGCTTAATTCTGACTCTTGCATTATTCTCTTTGGGAAAGACAAATCATGGGACCAGGGTACACACTCATTATTTTCAAATCTGGAATTCTTAGCTTGCGCCAAAATTGGCTGAAAGCCAAAGCTGCCAAACCAGGGTGATGGAGCAAGCCTAGATGTGATCATCTCTAAGTGTCACGGAAGACTGGAAGCTTCAAAAACAGGTCTGCAGGCCTAGAGCCAGGCCAAGAAGAGCCTGAGAATAACAGAAACCTGGAAGCCATGAAATGAAAAAGCCACACCAATGCCCACTATCTGGTGACATTTCAAAATACCAGGGACCTTGGAGCAATCCTAGAGAATTCCAGAAAACTGGGAGGCAGAATTGCATCAGTCTTCTCAATAGCAACATTAGAAACTAGAAGACCAGTGGACTAGCTGTGCTTTCAAAATTCTTAATGAAAACGATTTCTAAGGACGCTATTAGGGGATATGCGCCACAAAAACAAGACATGAGATCCAGTAAGCAGATGACCCAACACAGGACAAAGGCAAAGGAAACTTTTAACAGGAGAAGTCTCAGGATGACAGCAGAATAGCAAGCAACCCTAGAGCACCCAGCCCAGGTCGGAGCCTGTGTGCAGAGGTCCAGAGGGAAGCTTAAAGATTACCTGATAGTTTGGAGCCATGTGGGAAATTATATTGAGAGTCATATTACAGATGTTTAGGATGAATTAGCTGCCGGTTAAAAAAAGTTAAGCAAACAAAAAAATTTGGACAATTATTTCAATGGAGGGGAAAAGTTACAAAAGAAAAATATGATCAGATCAGTACTCAGGTCACTCCATAGCAAATATTATTTTTGTACTCATAATAAAAAAGTACTGAATATGGATTTAATCAAAAATTGTTTCATCAATCCAAGACAACTTTAATTGTAAAATGCCCTATTATTTTATGTGCATATTTTATGTGTGAAAAATGACACATTCAATGACGTGAATAGCAATTTCAGAGATATAAAAATGTATTAAAACTATGCACCTTAGAATGGATGAAATATAGTTTATTAGAATAATAAGGGGAAGAACGTATAAGCTTCTCATGTAACTTGATCAGAACCCAATATATATTATTTTATGTGATGAATCAGGAGATTGCACAAAACACATACCATTTAGAAAAATAGAGCCAATGCCAGGTGAAATTACTAAAAATAAATAAAAAAGTAGTTGCGTTTTTGGGGAGAGTGGAGGATAAAGGAAGACTGTATGCTTGAGTCTGCTGGTTTGGTTATAAGCCTTTGAGAACTTTCTGTCTTTCAATTGTGTGCATACATTGTTCTAATAAATATTATTTAAATATTAATGCTTCATATTCCATTCTGGAAAAAAGCTTCTTGTTGGGTGCTATTGGCAAGTCCCCTAAACTTTAGACACATGACCTTGGAGGCCTCAGGTTATATTCCAAACAAAAAGTATGAAACATTGTATTCATTTCCAAAAAGTTAAGGCTGTACCATCTTTAAAGTTTCAGTGGAAGTTTCATTTCATTAAAACTTGTCAATCACTTGATGTTAAGTGACTTCTCCCTTTTCTGACTGACTGTTGCACCTCAGCTATTCCAGCCATTCTTCTTGGCAGTGGGGAGGGTAGAATTTGGACAAAGGCAGAGGGAGCTCACCCTACTGATGGGGGCTGTCAGGTCTCTTGTGGAGCATTTTCAAATTGTAAGGCACCCAAATGAGATATTGATACTTTTCTGAGAGGAAATTCTTCACCCCACCCCATCAATGCCCTGCTGTCTTGAGGCCTTGCCACGGTTCTTGATAAAAATATTTCATATTCCTGAGTATGTTGGGGTAGAAAAAAAGTTAAAAGCCACATCACTTAGCCCTTCATTATCTGGGCTTCCTTTTTTAGATATAAGCATAGGGAACTATTTCTCATTTTTCTGTATGTTTAGGTCTTGCCTCTGCAACAAAACAGTAAAGCATTTGAGAACCCAGACTCCTTAACGCTCAGGTGCTAAACAGAGTGCATAGTATTTGCTATGGAGTTAATAGCAGGTACACTATTAATATTTACTGGTTGGTTTTAATAGGACTTAAACCCTCTTGCTTGTTTGAGACTGATAAGAGTTAACTGCGTATATGATAGTCTAATAAACTGTTTACTCATATTGTCTTTGTATCAAGTTTCTTACTAATAACTAATGATGGCTTAGATTTTTAGGCATTCTTTAAATCCTGCCCTTGAAAGATTTATAATAAGAAAATGCTCTTTGAAATAAGGCAATTTAATTTTTAATTTAAAAGCATACCAAATATTTTTGTACTTTGGTTCTCACTTTTGTAATCAAGTGTGTGTTGTGTATATTGAGGAGGTAGATTCAACTTAGTGAAATGTCTTGGGCATGAAGTTATCTGAAAACCATTCCCATGATAAAAAGTTCAATTAATAAGAGAGACTTAATACATAAGAAAAGATACATAGAAACTCACACTTTTGTCTTTTCCATTCATCAAATATCCTCAAACAATTCAAAAGGATAGAGTGTCTAGCATGGTCTGGGTCTTCAGTAGAATATTGGGTTTGAGATTTAAAGGAATCAAGAAACAATCAAGGAATGTTCATATGAAAGGAAAAAAACTGAAGATAAAAAATATGCTACTTTCTTCTTAGAGAGATTTGCCCCCCTCAGGTTGAACTGCTTACCCTAGAGACTCTTCCCCAAATGTTCACTCCTTCCAGGAGGCAGAGCTTCTCTGTCCTGCCCGCCTCTGCCAGGGAATGATAAAGGCCTTCTTTCCCTAACAAGTGCCCTGAGAGCTTTCTCTGTCTGGGATGGTCCACAGTGAGCTGCTTGCATTAGCTGTTCCTCTTTGCAGCATAAGCAGTGGTGGTTCATTCTACTCAGCTCAGCCCCAAGGCCCTTGGCCAACTTCTTCAGCTACCTTGAAGACACATTTAAGCGCCTCTCTGTACTTGCTAAAGCGTCCAGCTGAGGGCGCAAGGGAACCCGAAGGGAAATCGGGGAATGGTGAGAGGGAAAGGCAGGAGAGGAAGAACGCTCAAGAGAGGCGGTAATAAGAGTGTGAAATAGCTGACATTGCTGAAACCAAAGAGAATCAAGTACAGCCCTGTCTAATGAGGAGAATGGTGACGTTTTTATGACCATTAATGGATTTAGCAGTAAGATTTTACTTTTTAATAATCACGGAGTCCATTTGCAATTTTGACCTGGGTTTGGAATATCCTGCTTTCCTCTCCCGCGCCCTGCCCTGCGGAGCTGCCTTCCTTTCATCCTCCAGCCTTTCAGGTCTTCCTTCCTCCGCAGGCCTTCTCAGGAGGATCCGTGGGGAAGTGACAGCTCACTTCCCGCAGCCCACTGCCCCTTTAGACAGTTACATTGCTCCACACCCATAAAATGCATTTAACCTTGGCCTGTGGGGGATGTAAATCTTTCAGGGTCTATTTATGTATCAGTTTAATATTTTTATTTGCCTGTCTAGATGACCGCGACGGACCTGTCACTGCTGTGAAAGAGTGGCTTTCCAAACTTTTTTGCCTGTTAGAGAACACTTTGTTCAAACTCGTTCTCACATGGAACCCAACTTGTGTGGAAAGCAACATGAAGGTAGAGTTCTTTGAGGTGATGGTGGGAAGAAGGGAGTCTGGATGTTGGCCCCCTTCTCCCACTCCCACACCTACGTCAGCAGGCTCTGAGGGGCCTCGGCGGGCAGAGCTTTGTAAAAGTGCCTCTTTTTTTAAAAAGAAAACTTTGTGAGCTCTGAGCATTGGAAACGTCTTATTTCCCCTGTACTGTGCGCAGGGTTGCTTGTCATGTGATACCAAAATAGCGAAACCTCATTTGAAATTTGGAATCAATAATCCCCCCCAAGGATATAAGCTCAAGTTTCTTTTACTATCAGTGAAGCAAAAGATTTTCTCAAAGAACCCACAATTAAAAAAAAACAACACAGATTGTTTACCTACAGTGTGAGAATAAACTACCACTAAACACATTTGGCGCTGCTAAAGTAGACAGATTTGGTAATACAGGGTCCTAACTTTTGTTTTCAAGGACCCTTTACTATGCTAATTATAAATATTTTTGTTTTCTAATGAATAGTATAATCCCCAAAAAGTTTTATCTCCATTCCCTGTATGGATTTTAGGAATATTCTGTAATTCATAGTTGCATTAGTTCAAAATTACTTTCTCTTGATCTAAATTACTGAAGCTTTACTGTAAATTGCGTTATAAGAAAGCTTCAGGAAAATGTTTCCCTTTTATACGTAATAAAGTATATAGTTAAAAAGTATAATTCTCCACAATGGTATGGTTTTATTATTCTTTTCTTCTGGAGCTGGTGGAATCAACTGGCGTGTTAGTGTACTTACCAATCCAGAGTATCAAATTTCATGAGGTATCAAGTATGGTAGGTCCTGGCTTTCCCCTCAGCTCAGACCTAACCCAGCTCCCTGCTGTGTACTAGGAGTTGATCTGTACCTTCAGTGTTCCCCAGCTCTGAATTGCTGAACACCATAGCCAGTTAAGAATTTTCCGGAAGTCCCAGGAAGACCACAGACCATAGAATCCTAGTGGGATCGCTTCACTGAAGGCACCATATTAACAAAGTGTTGGCTCCTGCCTTCACACCCTCACAGTCCAGTAGGGGAGGTTAAAATGCAAACACTTATAATTCAGCTGCAATAAAGAGCTCCCTCTGCCAAGAGCTGGCTAGAAATATGACCTAATGGCCAAAAAGGCATTTGCCAAGTGGGCGAGTGAGCAGAGTACATTCCAGGGACAGAATAGAATGTAGAAAGGCACAGAGAACTACATATTTATTGAACGCACTAATACAAAACAGCAATTAAAACCAAGTCCCAGCTCCCATAAAGCTCCTCCTCTAGTAGAATGAAGGAATGTGCAGTGGTAAGGTAATGACAGTTTAGCGTAAATGAGGGGAGTGGTGAAGATGAGAGTGATACAGGTTAGCTGCCATCTGAAGGGTCTTGAAGGACAAACTTAGAATGAACTTTAACTTGTAGGTGGTTCCAGGAGGTGTTGACCAGTTTAGCCTCTGGAGGACAGGATTGATGATGACTTTCTGTGGATGAAATTAAAACCACATGGCGTGTCTGAAAGCTCAACAGTGTTCAACCTGGCATTTGCTTGAGCAAAAGCCCATGAGCTGATTTCATATCCTCCGTTGGGTAGGTATTAAAATGCCACACCATTGCGTGTAAGAGAATTTAAAGGGGAGAAAATTTTAACTGAGAGCAAGAGTCATAGGAAATGGCTGCAAAGTGGTGGCCTTGTGTACTGGCCTTGAACTTGAACTTGAATTCCTGCTGCCTGCCAGTGGCTTGGAGTGTGCACATGGCTTCACCTGAGGTAGCCAGATGAATAACAGCAAATGCTGTGCCAAGATGTTCCCTCTGGGTACTTTAAACCTTTCTGGAGCAACACAAGGCTTCTGTGCAAAGCTTGAAAATGTGTAATCCGGGAACCCATTTTTCACCCTCAGCTTGAAAACAGGATTCAAATCTATTGACTCTTGTCTACCCCCACACTTCAGCCTCTCCCACTGTCTTAAAGTTCCTTGAAAATGCCCCACATACAACTTTTCTGCAAGGATGATTGATTTTGTCTTTTAATGGCAGTCATTCTAATAGCTTAGCCCCTAGCGGAAGAGTGTTTTTAATGATATTTGTATGAGCGGCGTGCTGCTCCTGGCCACCATTCACTCACCAAAGCAAGCCCTTCTAGTCTTAGCAGACTAAAAAGGGGCACTGATTCATTCACACTGCCTTTGACCAAAACCTGGATGAAGAGGATAGTCTGTAGCAGCAGACATAGTAAAAGATTTTGTTTTATGCTGATGGACACCATGACTTTGACCAAACACAGCTCTCTAACCAGCGGTTCTCACATTTTTGGTGTGCATCAGAATCACACGGGACTTTTAGAAACACAGGTAGCTGGGCTTTACTCCCACCACTTCAGTGGGCCTGGTGAGGCCCAAGAATTTGCATTTTTAATAATATATCAGGCAATGCTGATGCATCTCTGGACCACACTTTGAGAATCATTTACCTTGTATCCCAAATTTACCAGACCTACTGAAACAGAACCTTCAGGGGAGGGGCCCTCAGATGTTGATTTTTTTTTTCTGTAAAGTTGAGGTGATTCCAGTCATCAGGAAACTTCCTTAATCTGATAAAGGGCATCTATAAGAAACCTAAATTTGGCATCATTTCTATATACTATATAAGAAGATATAGTTAAAAAGCCTTTAGAGAAATTAAAATGGAATACTAAATTCTTCTATACAAAAAAAGACAAGATAGGACTGCAATATAAAAATGAGATGAGGCAAATAGAAAACAAATAACAAAATAGTAGACATAAATAAGCTGTATCAATAATTACATTACACGTTAATTAACTAAATCCATATTGACAGAATTAATTAAAAAGTAACACTAATATAGGTTCATGAATGATAGCAAATGTAACACTCTGATAGGGGAAGTTGCTAATGGAGCAGGTCGTGCATGTGTCAGGGAAGGTGTACATGGGATATCTCCATACCTCCAGCTCAGCTTTGCTGTGAAGCTAAAACTGCTCTAAAAAAAAAAAAAACAAGAAGAAGAAGAAGAAGAGAGTAATACTAAATTTTATACTGTCTACAAGAGATGCACTTTAAAAGTAAAGCCATAGATGAGTTTTAACTAAAAGGATAAAAAAAAAGATATATCAGGCAAACAATAAGCATGAGAAAGTTGGTATGGCTCTGTTAATGTCATACAAGGTAGACTTCCAGAGAAAAAGTCTTACCAGAGATAAATAAAGATACTACATAATTATTAAAAAGTTAGTAAGATAAAACTAACTTACTAACTCACTTAGTAAGATCATAAGTGTAAATGAATCTAATAATAAAGCTTAGCAATAGACAAAACAAAATCTGACATACCAAAGGGAGAAATATATAAACCTATAAACAAGATTCAAGATTTAAAAAGCCTTCTCTTAGTATTTCATAGAATAAATAGACGAAAAAAACTGAGACTGAAGAAAGTGTGTAAATATCTTCAAAGTTCTGAAAGAAAAAAGTCCACATATAGTTCTATATCTAACAATAATATCTTTCATAAATGAAAGTGAAATAACCGCATTTTCAGATAAATGAAAGCTAAGAGAATTTGATGTCAGCAGAACTACACAGTAAGAAATGCTAGAAGTTCTTTATGACAACGGGACATGCCACCAGACGGAATTCCAGATCTAGAGGGAGAAATGAAAAACATCAGAAATGATAAATACATGGATAAATACAAAAGAATATTTTCTTAATTTCTTTATAACTGATTTTAATGCACAATTCCAACATTGCATTATGGGGTTTCTGATATGTCAGTGGAAAATATATAAAAACATTATTACAGAAGATGTTATTATATAGTTGCAAAATACATACATTTTATGTAAAGCAGTACAACATTAATTCTATATAGACTACATAAATTAAGCGGGTGAATGTGTGAAGTAATCTCTAAAACTATATACCAGTAACAAAAAAATTGGAAGTTGAATTTTAAAAAATTTTTATGGTAGAATTAAACATGATGTACATAAGGGGTACATTTAACAAAATATGTGCAGAACCTGTGTACTTAAAACCACCTGTATTACTAAGAAAAATTAAAAAAGGCCTAAATAAATGAAATGATATGCCATGCACACAGAGTGGAAGATTCAATATTGTTAAAGATACCAACTTGCCCCAAATTAATTTATTGGTCTAGTGTAATCCCACTTAAAATTGCAGCAGGCTTCTTAGTAGATACTGACAAGCTGACTTTGAAATTTTTGCAAAAATGCAAAGAGCTCATAAGAGGCAAAAGAATTTTGAAAAAGAAGAACAAGATTAAATAGGACTCATACAACATGATTTCAAGACTTACAGTCGGCCACAGTAATGTTGACAGTGTCGTGTTGGTATAAAGACACACAAATAGATGAATGAGACAAAACTGCAACCAGAAACAGACCCACAAATATATTGACTTGGACAAAATTGCCAAGGCAATGAAATGGAAAGTCTTTTTAACAAGTATGTTGGAATACCTGGATAAATGTATGGAAAAAAATTAACCTTGATCACTACCTCACAATACACACAAAACTTAATTCAAAATGGACAATAAACAACCTTAAAAGCTAAATATGTAAACCTTCTATTAACAACATTAGTGAAAATCTTGAATGTCTTTATTGCCTAGAGTAGATAAAGATTTCTTAGAGGGGACACAAACAGTATTCAATGTAAAAAAGAAATAAACTATATTTTATCAAAATTTAGAATTCATCCTATTAAAAGACCCTATTAAGAAAATGTAAAAGCAGGCTACATACTAGGAGGAAATATTTGCAATGCATATCTGAAAAAAGCCTTGTATCCAAATATATAGAGAAATCCCACTACTCAGTAATAAAAGAGACAACTCAATTTTTTCGGTGGGTGAAAATACTTGAATAGGCACTTAAGAGTGGTAGATACACGAATGGCCAATAAACACACAGTTCTCAATACTATTATTCTTGAGGCAAATGCAAATTACAACCATAATAAAATATACTACACACTTAGTTAAATAGATAAAATTGAAGACTTAGACAACACCAAGAGCTGACAAGAATGTGGAGAAACCTGAATCATCATCTTTTGATGGTGACTGTGTGAATGAGCACAACCACTTTGGAAAAGGTTTGGGAGTTTCTTGTAAAATCAAACACACACCTACCCTGTGACCCAATGATGCCATTTCTGTGTATTTACCCAAGAAAAATGATAACATAATATTCACAAAAAGACATGCACACGAATGTTCCTACCAGCTTTATCCAAGTTGACCTAATAGAATCCTCCCAAATGTTCATCGACAATAGAATGGATAACCAAATTGTGATACAGTCATACCATGCAATACTACTGAATAATTTTAAAAATAACTAATACTACATACAACAGTATGGATGAATCTCAACATTATGTTGAGTGAAAGAAGTCAGACAAAATAGTATCTATCATGATGTACAAGAATAGGCAAATCTTGTCTGGAGCAATAGAAATCAGAACAGTGGTACCTCTGAGGAGAGGGGAGGCCTTAACTAGGAGGCATGGGGGACTTTTCTGAGGTGATGCAAATATTTGTATCAATTGTGGTGATGTTTAGATGAGTGTATTCTTTTATCAAAACTCATCAAATTATACACTAAAGATGTGTGCATTTTTTCTATATATAATTTTCTACCTCAGGAAGGAAAGAAGGGAGGGA
>NW_017731644.1:833501-950878 GCF_001890085.2 Hipposideros armiger | reverse complement strand
AGAGAGAGAGAGAGAGAGAGAGAGAGAGAGAGAGAGAGAGAGAGAGAGAGGAAAGAAGGAAGAAAGAAAGGAAGAAAAGGGAAGGGAGGCAACAATTTGAGACTGGTTGCTAGACAATTAAGAAAAAGGTCATAGTGTGCTTTGGATTTTACTGACTGTAATAAAATACATTTTATTATATATTGGATATTTAATATAAGCCAAGCATCTTATACATTAATCAAAAATTGATTTAGAAACATTAGAGTGTTAGCACATTTCTCCTGTATAATGAATTTTCACACGTTAGCCCTACATGGTTCCACTCATCCCTTCTATGGTGGTAGTCAGTAAGTGAAGGTCATTGAGGCTGTTGTGCAGATGAGAGCTCCACTTTCCATATACTTGACCTCTTGGTGGTTGTTATTTCCCAGAATGCGTTGTTCCTAATGTGGAATGTTTATGTAACACTGACTCTAATATAGGGCTACCTGCCATTATTTATGTGAAATATGACCTGTTCCTTGCAGTTGGATTTAAATGCAAAGTCAACTTTGAACAAAAAATTGACGCCAGTTAATTTTTTTCAAAAGCCCTATTTTTGCCAAAACAAAGGGGGAAAAATGAGCCAACAAAATTATGTATTTAAGATCTGTTTAGTAAGTAAGGAATCTTTATTTGGTTTGGAGTGGAGAGAAACCTTAGTATAAAAGATGATAAAAACTTCAAATTACTGCTCCTCCACTTTTATTGAGTTTCACAGTAGGTCATTTTTAATTACATGCAGCTTCTTTCTAAACAGCAGTGACACTCCTGTTTCTGTAATAACTGACTGGGTAAAAACCTCTGCTCTTCTGGTATTGCATTTTACAAAATCGACCGAAACATAAACAGAATTAGACTTATGGGTGCTTAACATGATGTCACAGTGTGGTTGTGTTATTCTTGACTTAAATGACCTATTCCAAAGAATGAACTGACGAGACCTGTTAATGACCCCCTATAGAGGCAGACCCTGTGGGCGTACTTTCTCTTTTTATTTTGGGGATTTAGAAACTGGCCCTCCAACTCGAAGCAGGGGAGCCTAGGCTCTTTTCCTCATCAGAATTGAAAGTCAATCAGCCCATATAAGCATTTTTCCTCTTATCTATGGAAGGTAACTATGGCAGAAGTTATCTTTCTATTTTGTAGATGCACATACTAAGGAGACGACTGCCAATGAAGTTTCCAAAGCCACAGAATGAGGCCGAGATAGGCAACAATTACACTTCAGATTCCTGGTTCTTGCTTAATATTTTACTGTTCATTTTGTTAAGGCAAATGTATCATAGTTCCATGATATGAGTGCTGTTGGGCTAATATTAAAATCATTATAAAAAGTTCTAACCCTGAGATTAAAATATAAGGGGAAAAGAGGCACATTTCTCATTCAAATAAATCCAAAGCAATGCAATTAGAAAAATACATAGTAGGAAGAAATATAACTTTCTTACCAATCTCACCAAGTTGGCTTCCCATACATTCATTCAACAAGTATTTTTCACATGGCTTTAAATTGTAGGAGTTCATAGATTTTTAAGATGATTTTTCTGTTTGAAAGTAACTTAGAAGCTAGTTGCAAGGACAAAATATACACACTGGAAAACTTGAGTTCAGAAACAGTACAAGACTCAAATAACAGAACACATCTGTAAGAAAGACGCTACAAATCAATAAATGCAAAAGATCATCAGTGATTAAGGTGATCTTGTAAAATTTGAGAAGGAAACTGAATATCTAGGAAGAATTGAATCTGGCTTTTAACAAGTGCATGCTTGGGTGTCAGTTTAGCTGGTTAACCAGCGTATTGGTATTCCCCCCTGTGGACAGCACACGTGTGCTTCCAGCAGTCCATAATGAGCTATAATTCTTTTGCAAATGTATATGTATAACCACCAGAGCTACCTATTATGATCACAGTGTATTGTAATCATTTTCCTATTTTGTCTCTTTCTCTACTCTGTGACCCTAAGGACATGAATTGTGACTTAGCAATAACCAACCTTTATTAAGCTCTTACTATATGCCAAGTATCATTTTAAATTTCAAGTGCTTCCCATATATTAGCTAATTAATCCTTCTAATAGCCTGATAACATAGGTATCATCTCCATGTTTACAGATCAGAAAACTGAGGCATGAGAAACATACCCAGAAGGTATATTGGCAGACCTGAGATACAAAAACAGGCAGTCTGGTTATAAAGCTCACGTGTTAACCTCTGCCCTGCACTACATCTTATCTTAGTACCATTTGTACCTAATAAAATGGTTGACATAGTATCACTGGCTAGATGAACATATGCATGATGAGTAATTTTTATAATTATAATTTTTCTGGAAAGGTATGTCAGGATGAGTGCAGAATGACTGCAGAAAGAGTCTCAACACTGAAGGATACAGAACACAGATGCCCCACAGAAATTGCAGTGTGTCCCCAATCCATTGGTGTCCTTGGACTTTCTGTCCCTCCTCTGTTTCCTCCTATAGCTACAACCTACATTTTAGGATGAATGACTATTTAGTCAAAGCTCTTTGCAAGAAATTGAAATCCCTCAAACTTGCACAAGCATTAACTTTATTAAGAGAAATCTCATGGGTACAAAGGGAAGAAAATTTACTGGCAGTGGGGAAGAAACCAGTTCACAGAGAATGGTGTATGTCCCAAGAAGTCCTCTAAAATGCGTCTGCTACAAGTACGTTGAACTTATGCTTTTAAATGTTGTAAAGTAACCGTCATTTAAGTATTTATTTTTATTTTTTATCACATGAAGCTAAACAGTACTCAAAATGAAGGCCATGCTTAAAACCCCTCACTCAAATCGACAGTGACCTATCTGTATCACTAACACTCAGCTTTGTGCTTTGTCCTTGAATATGTTAATCATCCATTCATTTATTCATTTCCTTGTTTATATATACATGAATCCATTCATTTAGAGACCTTACTGATCTTTGCCTCCCATTTGCCATGGCTGGCACTAAGCAGAGGGTACACAGTGGTGAGCAGACAGGCTCAGGCCATGACCTCGTGGAGTTTAGAGTTTTGTGGTGTCAATATATAAACATGTGTCTTAGTGAATATACATATATATCACATGTAATTCTTAGGCTCTTAATTACTGAGCCCTGCTTCCTCGTGTGTATAATAAGGTTGAAAACTGGCCTGGTCTTTCTCACATGATGAAATGAGACTTGATGTACATGAAATCCCTTTTTTTTTAAGTGTAAAAACTTAACTCAGAAATAGAATAGAGTTATTTGGTCAGTGAACAGAATTCGGTAATGATGGCACCTGGAGTGATTGGCTGTTTCACGGGTTTAGGAGGCGGTTGGGTACTCTGCAAGGAGCATGGCTCTTCAGAGACGGATGTCTGAGTTTGAATGCAGACATCACCACATACTAGACATGTTCCCTCGGGCAAGTTACATAACCTCCTTGAGCCTCAATTTCCTCGTCTCTGAGAAGTGGCAAATCATACCTGCTTTGTGGGGTACTTTTGAGGACCAGCAAGAGTCTGTAAACCACCTGACACAGTTCAGTCTTCAGTAAAGGCGGGCTGCTACTTTCAGAATCACGACCTATTCAGGAGTCAGGCATTTGGACTCAGCTTTCCTAGGTGTCCTCCTCCTTTCCTTTCCCCTCCCCCCACGGCCCTCCCACGCCCTGCATCTATTTAGCCATCCTCTAGCCTTGCGGTGCCCCCTACAGTTCCAGAGTCAAGGCATGACTTCCCAGTTCATATTCCGCACTCCATTGCTATAGCCTTCTTAGTTTTTCCAGTAAAAACCAGCATCTCTCATCCCATCCTCTGGAGGTCCTCTTTTCTCTGTGGGTGTGAACGCTTGATACTATTATCCCAGGGATAAATCCTATTGGTTTATTTGTTGAGCATCAAGTGCATGCCAGGTATTTTATCCCCATGATATTTCTACAAAGCAAATATTGGGTTGTCGGAAAAGCCATGACGTATTTTTTCTGTGTTTCTCATTGCAAAAATGTGTCATGACTTTTCCGACAACACAATATTATTTCCGTTTTACAGACAGGTGTGATATTATCCCAAATACACACAGTAGAAAGTGGTGAAACTGGGATCTGAACTCTTTCTGTTGAATCCAACATTTAGTTACTCCCTACAGACAATGCGAATTCCAGTTGTAAAGGAATACAACCCTTAGTTGTAGCCCTAGCAAGCACATTGTTAGGGACTGTATTTTATGAAATGCATGGACTTGCTAGAAGTTAATTCATAAAACTGCCAAGTAACCAACATTTGCTGAGCACCAATTGCATGCCAGTGACTATCCTAGATATGTAGTACACAGAGATGGAGAAGCATAATCTTGTCTAAAGGCACTCATATAAATGAGGAAGGGAGAGTCAGGGGAATAGGCACGTGATTATGAACAGGAGTTAAAAATACTGTATTTTTGATCTGCAGCTGGGAATTGGCTGTGCCAGTGGTCTGCTCCCCTAACCCCCACGTTGTTCAAAAGTCAATCATAATTAGTTCAGCCTGGCTAGGGGGTGTTAAAATCAGGGCTTATTTTGTATGTAGATTTTGTTGGAGCATGCTCACAGGAGACAAAGGGGGAGAGGTGCATCAAATATAAAGCAAACAGCATGACATGGTGACAGAAGTCTGAGAATATAGGAGTTATTTGAAGGGACTGCAAGAAGGAGTGTGGCTAGATAGAAAAAAATATTCATGGAGAGGAATGAGGGATGAGGCTAAGGAAGAATGTTGGGGTGAGGCAAGATGGTAGAAATGTCTTCGATGCTATGCTAAAGCATTTGGACCTGGGCCTATGACCAGTGAGCACCCATAAAAAGTGTTTTCAAAGAACGATTCTGGAGATGGGTAGGTCAAGAAACCTTACTGTGGTAATCACTTTGCAGTATACTGTATACGTATATCAAATCATCACATTGTACTCCTTAAACTTACAAAATGTTACATGTCAATTATATCTCAAGGCTGGAAGAAATAAAAATAAAATAATGACTCTCTATGTATCATTTAAGCCAGCGGTTCTCAACCTTCCTAATGCCGCGACCCCTTAATACAGTTCCTCATGTTGTGGTGACTCCCAACCATAAAATTATTTTCGTTGCTACTCTATAACTGTAATTTTGCTACTGTTATGAATTGTCATGTAAATATCTTTTTGTTTTCCGATGGTCTTAGGCGACCCTTGTGAAAGGGTCATTCGACCCCCAAATGGGTCGCGACCCACAGGTTGAGAACCGCTGATTTAAGCCCATTGTGTTGGCTTATGCTTTTTAAGATACCACAGATCAAATCATGCCTCCCTCTGCATCTGCCCAAGGTAAAAAGCTTGATATAACCCAATCTGAATGAACAATAGGGCTTAATCCTGAACCATAGCTGGTGTTACAATGCAGTACATATGGTGATAAAGAATATGTCCCCAGGGACCTATAAACAATATGAATGAGTTATTGACACCCCTATGCTAATTTTATCTGTCCATTAAAGCAGTGCTAGGAAAACCAAGAAAGGCCCATTTGCTACAAGACCCCAAATTTCCTTCCCCACTGCCATCTTTTCTTTCTATCATGAGTTCTATTTTAAGCTATGACTTTCCTAAATCAGACTCTGGAGTTTAAGGAACTGAGCATCAGTAGCTCTGGCATAGCTTGGAATCTTCCTCAATCTAGACATGGAACTAAAATGAAAATAGAATTACAGAAAGGGCAGATGCAGTATCTTATATCACTTTTATTACATTATATTTTAGCAGCTGAGACAGGAGGGGAGAATATTATAGAATCAGCTCTCTGCAGTCGCGCCTATAATTATATTTTTCCTTGATAAGGCTTTGGCAAGGAGCCCACCAAAATATTGATGCGAAACTTGATCTCCCAGTGCTGTGGAATTTCTCCAGGCCTGGGATTGAGACTGAGAGGTTTTGGAAGTGTTTGGCAGCTGTAGTAAATTCAGGAGCTGGAGGCAAGGAACAATTCCTCTAGTACAAGCCCAAAGTCAATATATTATATAACTACAAAAGGCGCACTCCTCACTGTACTTCTATACTCTTGATTGGATCTCGTCCAGCCCATGTATCCCAGATAGGTGTAAATATACACTCTACACAAAAAATTGGGGGAGAAGGTTGGGGGGCCCTATAAAATCTTCACGGTTCTCTAAGTGGGGATGAGTATGGTCCTTACAAATAAAGATGCTGATTGTGAAGACCCCCCAAAACAAGTAGCAATAAAATCTGGGTGCCCCATGCTGTGACGTATTTTATGTTTTGCTCTTTCTTGCTCTCTTTTTTTAAATGCCAGTCCATTTTTTCTTTTTAAAAAGAAAAACCCAAAAAACCAAACCAAACCAACATTTGCTGCAATATGGACATACAGCATGAGCATTTTGCTGAGGCCTACACATTTGTAAGTAAGGTTATTTTAAATTAGAGCCTCTACAGTTATTTCCATAGGCAAAGCTAAAAGACATTGTATGCTTATGACATCATATGGCCTATGAGAATACCTGAATGCAGGGTGCCTGTCAGGAGTCTACTGACAGAGTGAAAAGAGCATCAGCTCAGGAACCAGATATACCCGAATTTAGAATCCCGACTCTGGCACATCTGAGCTGCATGAGTTTAGGGACCATCTGAGACTCTTTTATCATCTGTGAGGCATAAAGTGAAATTATATGCATTCAGTGTTACAATATTGAATACATACAGCATTACAGTCTCTTCCCCTATCTCCCTTTCTCTTTTCTACCTCAGAATGTAATTACTTGTGCATGAAGGGATGGAATGCCAAGAAATATACATCACAAATTATCCAACAAATAAGGGATCTGGTTACCAAGGTTTTTAAATAGCTTCAGGTGTGAATTTTTTTTTTTAATGTTGCCATCTATTTATACCCTGCCATTTTTGTAAAGATGATTTGAGGCTGCTTTCCATATAAAACAAACGTAGCATTGCTTTAAATATAAATGATAAAATGATAGTAGAGCCACAAGATAAGGGGAAAAGGACCAAATATTCTAAGCCTGTTGCTATGACTGAGTGTATAATATTTGGCCACAGAAATTCCTTGGGAGTTTTCATTATATGTAACTTACATTATAAGAAAAAAGCAAAGAAGACAATTTATCAGAGTAGACAGAGTTCTGCCTGACATTCAAAAAAGTTCTTATGGGGCCGGCTGAGTGGCTCAGTTAGTTAAGAGCTCACTCAAGAGTGCGAGCTCTGAGCAACAGCGGTTTGAGTCCCACCCGAGCTGAGCTGCCAAAAGGTGGCAGGATGGCTCAGCTAAAAAAAAAAAAAAAAAGTTCTTATTTGGGTCATTTTATTGGGACTATTTAGAGGCACTATTGATTTTAATATGATAGATAATATTCTTAATTCATACCCTTGAGACTCCAACTAGTGCAGTCAGGCCTGACCAAGGCTGCCAGATACATAGGGTTTGTGCAAATCCTAGATTGGAGGCCTTAACTTTAAGAATCAACTAGCTTCAACCCAGGGAAGACACTGTGGTAGAGTGTAGATTTCCTAGGCTTTGAAGTGAAACCAACCTAGGTTCACACCCACCTCTGCTATCTACTATTCCCCCAAAACTTGGGCAAGTTTGCTTAAGCTCTCAAAATATTGTGAAATGGGAATAATAATACCTACTTCTTAGAATGTTAGCAAGCATTTAATGAAATAAAATATATGGAAAGGGAAGGGAATGTGCCTAAATGGTCTGCGTCTGGTCCCAGAAGTGCCATGGCATTCATTGTCTAAGCACAATACCAATTTATGTTGTAAACCCCTGACTTACACTCCATGCATCCTTCTGTTAGAGATCCCTTGAGAGAGGTGCTTGTGAGCTGTCACCTCTTCAACACACACATGCACATACGCACGCACGCGCACACACACCCGCACACACACGCACGCACACAATTAGTCCTTGTATATTACTTCATGAGTCATGAGAAAAATCACTTCTATCTTGCCTGTTTAAAGTGCTGCTGTTTCTACTTTAATTCTGAAATTGTATCCTGTATCACTGCTTAGTTTGTAAATTTGAAGTTCTTAGTCCTATTAGTCCTATTATCCAGTCAGTATTTTGTTTACTTTTTCAACATTTAACATACTTACAGATCATTTGCTAAATAAACCAATTCATCTAGCTCATTTCTGCATTTCTTCCAAATTTACATGGCAGACAGAATAATCTTTAACAAGTAAGAGTCTGTTGTCAATTTAGGTCACAAGGCTGAGGCTTGGAAAAAAAAAACAGAAATTCAATAGAATTATAGGCTTTGCTCTTTTATTTGCTTTTATTTATTATTTATTTTAGTTTTGATTATTTTTTATTTAAAACTTCTACCACTGAGTATTGTCTTCATTAATCCTTTGTTTAGAATATTATCTGTTCCATTACCTAAGACAAATCCTCATGAATGTAACCGTCTACAGTGCATAAAGCATCATTTATATATAATAAAAGCTCTTGATAACTTAATGACCTGAAGGTTGTATAACACATTGTGGAAATATGTCAGCATCCCATTGTAATGACAATCAAAGGGTTGATTGCCATAACAGACCTGTGGAAAAAACAAGATTCTTCTTACCCATGGAGCTTCAGTTCTGATAGAAAAGGGGGGCACATATTTACATATTTGGGGGGGTTGTATTGCATATATTCCTAAAGTTGTTGGGTTACGACAGGTTACTACAGCACAGTGAAAATATTCTAAGCAAACATTTGACTCATTTGACCTGGTTCTACATCTACTAACAGCCTACTGACCATTGATTAGTTCCAAACTGGGAGAGTAATATATTCCAATCTTCACAATGAAGTTGCCACACATTGTAATTTATATTAAAGCGATGTGTGGGTTTGGTGAATGTATCCAAATTTTCTGAGGACAGATGTCCTCAGGAATAATAAAGAAAACAGATTCTGCACCCTCCCCACATTGTAAGGCCCAATTCAAGACAATCTTACTATTCACTATCACCATTAAATAACCTCATAGCTTTCCCATTTTAGACCCAGGTATTCCAAAAACAAAACCCTCAAAGATGAAAATCTAAACGATTATGCCATGGGGTTTATGCCACTATGAAATGGGATTAAAAGTATTTTAAAGCTATTAGACTTTCCAAGTATTTGGAGGTACTGCCCTATTTTAAAAGGGTTATTTTTTTAGTACTTTCAGACTTTCATAGAGTCACAGGATAGTTGATTGAAATATTTGCCTAATTAAATTTGAGAAATCATAGAAAATTTTCCACAAAGAGAAAAGACAATCTTAGTCATTTAATTTTAGCAACTGTAAGAATGACTGAATTGACCATAGATGTACAGCTGATAAGGCAGACTAATCAACCTAGCATTAAGTGTGTGTGTGTGTGGGGGGGGGGTTAAGTAGGCCTCTAAGGCACAGTCACATGTGAGTAAACAGTTCATGTTTTATTACATCATGCATAACATAATTAACTGGAGTCTAACAATTTACCTAAACCTTATACCCAAACTCACGCTATAGAGTTTAAATAAATTCTGGTGAGATGCCTAAAGTTTGTGTTCCAGGTGTTCGGACCTGGGAAAGAACTTAGAGTTGACTTTAGAGAGATATTGTTTTGTCTTGTAAGACAGGGTATAGGAAATTTTAAACAGCTTGTAAGGATTAATCACGATCTTTAAACATTTTGCTTTTAGGAGGAAGTCATAATTTCACAATTTTTACCACAGGCACCGATTTTTCTGCCCAAAGGACTATTAGCCTTGTGCACATGAATAGATCTAAGCTAAAATGGAAAAAAAGAAATGGTCTGGATAATTGAAGTTACTCAAGAAAAATACTTAGATATTTTAACATTTTTTTAAGAAAAGTATAATAAAGTGGCTCTAGAATTGTCAGAAAAACAGTACAATATTCAAGAAATGATCTGCTGGGCTCACCATTTAAAAGCAAAGCCATGTGGTTTATATCAAATCCGACAAATGATATCATCTTTTGCATCGTAGAATTTTTAATTTTTAATGTAGCCCAAGATCTATTTTTATAGGTAGATGAAGTGATTTGACCAGACTTGAAAGTTAGTGTTAATGTTGGACTAGATTTCAGATTTCTATCTTTGTCTATTCATAGATAAGGTTAAGATTGTGTTTGCAAAGATGTCCATGTCATCAGGGACCTGTAGAAAAAGAAGAACCTCCAATAATGTTAAGATAACACCACCACTTACATAAACTTCACTGTGTATCAGACACTATTGCAAGCCCTTTGTTTTTATGAATTTATGAATTAATGCAGAGATTATCTCCATTATTTCTCCCATATTAATAGGTGTCCTCATTTGACTGATGAGGAAATTAAGACCCAGTGAAATTATATAGTAAACCCAAGGTCACGCTGCTAGAAAGTAGCAGAATCAGAATTTAGACCCAGTCAGGCATTTCTAGAGTCTGCAACATGCTTAACTACCATACAAGGAGCAAAAGTTTAGACACTTTGCTTTATAGGACAAACGCATGTCACAGATAGATCTTAGGATAGCGCTAATCATTGGTCCTGTGGTTCATACAGTAACTTCCCTCTGGGGGATCTGCTGTGAATATAGTATCTTAGAGAGGCATCTGAAGACATAATCATGAAAAGAGTGGTAGAAGTACTGAGTGTATTACTGAACCTTGGCAAATGGCCAAACTTTTTCACAGCCGAATGGAAAGGCGGATTCCACCTGGGCTCAGTTGTAGAAGCTCTATGTGGAGGTGGACAAGCCTGATGTGGTTTTTGGAGTGGGGCAAAGGTGAGCTGGCACAAGAATAAAGATTCTTCAGGATACTGAGTCCCAACGGCAGTAACTAATATACAACTATGTAATCATTTTCACTATAAATGCATGGTCGACTACCTCATCTGGGCCCTCAATGCTACCTGGTGACTGTTCTGTTTTCCATAGTTGGCTTTCTCTACCTGGCATTCCACAGTGAATATGTTGTTCTTTTTCTGATCTCTTCAAACCACTGACCCCCAACCTCACTCTCATCCCAGAGAAAATAACCATCAGCCTGAAACTCCCTTGGTCTCTCGCCACCAACCCACAGATTTCCTGCATGAGCATCCTTTGGCTCCTCTCCTGTCTCAATGTCCGCCCTCCTGTCAGCAACTGCCTTTCTACTTCCACTCAAGATCCTACTCTTTCCTGCCTCCTCAGAGGCCTCATGCAACTGATTACCCGCTTTTTCTTCTGTCTTCAATTTCTACTCTCTGCTGGCTCCTTCCCACCAGCATTTAAAGATGTTCAAGAGTCTCTTATTATCTGAAAAGCCTCCCACATCCTCCATCTTATGCCCCAAAGTCTGTCTTCCACAGTCAGACATCTTCAGAGAATTGTCCTCACCTTCCTGAAATATATCAGTGACCTTGGAAGACAGACAAGGAAACGGAAGCATTTTAGGCTTCCCCAACACCACTGATTTCTTAATTTTATTCTGGCTTTCTGATTGCTTTTTCTCACCTTATTGGTGATAACATTTTCTTTGCCCATTTCTGGAAGAATCTCTTAGATTCTGCCCTAGACTACCTTCTCTACACACTGCACATGCTTTCCTTGGGTCAATTTTATCAAAGATTTAATTATTATTTGTGTGCTCATTATTGATCCTGAATTATAAATCCAAACTTATGTCCAACTGTCTCATAGTTCTACGTATACTCCAAACTCACACATTCCAAACTGAACTGATAATCTTCTCTTACCTTTTTAAACCTTCTTCCTCTGCCTGTGTTTGCTATAACCCAACTAATCATCAAGTTGTATCAAGTGCACTTACCTATCTCTCAAATCTGTTCACTTTTTGTCCATACACACTGCTGCCATTACCCCAGACCAGACTCTCACCATCGCTCAAATGCCTGATTGCTACAGTCGCCTAACCAGTCTGCTGTGCTTGGGGTCCATTCCAACATTGCAGTCAGGATAATCTGTCTGAAATACAAAATCTAATATTTGAGTCCCTATTTCAAACATTTTACCAGCTCCAGATTGTCCTCTGATTCCTTGTATGATATGCAAGACTCCTCATGAGCTGGTACCTACCCATCTCCCCACTTTCATTCTCAATCCTCTTCTGTCAGGCTCTATGGTCCAGTCTTACTGAAAAACTTTCCATCGTTGAAAGTTGCATTCTGTTTCTTTTACCTGGACTATTGCTTATGCTGTTCCCTTTGCCTCTACAACACTGTTCTCCATACTTTTTGTCTTCCGAACTCTCATTGATCCTTCAGGTTCTAGACTCCAAATGACTTTCTTTAGAGAGCATTTCTTGGCCTTTCACATCCAGAATAAATACCCTTCCATAACCCTTTTGACTTCTTGTATGATAGCACATATCATACTGTATTGTAACTGCTGGTATTGTGCTTGAATAAATGATTTGTATTTAATTAGTGCTTAGTTGAATAACATAAACTGAGTAACATTTTCTACTTTCATTATTTTAGAAATCAAGTCAGTTAAACCTGCCATCTATCACCTCACAAACTAGCCCTAAATCTATTATAATTTTGCAAAATTTCATTCTGTAGGTCAATGTTCCTTAACAAATAAATGTTTCCCACTGCTTAAGTAGATATAGAACAAGGGTGGTCAACACACAATGCAATATATAGGTGATGTATTGTAGAATTGTACACTTAAAACCTATACAATTTTGCTAACAAATGTCACCCCAGTAAATTTAGTTAAAAATTAAAAAAATAAAGATAAACTAAATACAGAGAGTGAAGAAGAGCTGAACTAAGTGTGTATGAAAGCCAAGTATTATGTTGAATGAAAGAAACATCTATAGGGACTCAAGGATTATTTAGGCAAAGTAGGCACTTGGTTGATGACCATTTTGGTTCAGCTAATTTATGAGGCATAAAACCATATGGTGCTGTGTTCTTTCTGTACTGAACTCTTTAGTGTGAAATACATATTGTATGACAGAATAATGAATTCAGTAAAATTCCATGTTGCCATCCATTCCTCCTTGCTACCCAAGCCCAGTCTTACTCCCATTCTCTTCATGTCCATGAAAGTCTTCTCCATATCTGTACTTAAGGCTAGGGCCCAATTCAAAGAAGAGAGAAGAAAAGGGAGACACAGGTTCAATGAAATTATAAGCTAATTACAATTTGGAAAACAATTAGGATTTTTTTTAAATTTTCATTTGAATAATTTTTATGACTGTTTAGGCAGTGTATAGATCGTTTGCTGTAACCTTTATGACTTTTCATGTTGATTTAGTAAGTTTCAGACACTATTCACAAATATTACCTCAAATGGTAGTAACCATTAGGGCTATGAAGATGGCAAAGAAGAATCAGAGTAATATGGTAAAAGGGACCCAACAAGGGGCCATTTGTTTTTGTAGCTTACTGCATTTTAACCACATCTCTTTAATGTAGATACTTATATTAGCAAATACCATTACTTTTTACTTACTAAATTATTTTTATATACTTCAAGGCTTTAGCCTTTACGTTTTAACTTGAAAAAAACTGACCGTGGTTTAGTAAGATATTTTGTGGAGTGAGAAGGTGGCAAACGTGGCTAGTCCTGCCCAACCATCCTATTTCCCAAGTGGTTGTGCATGTTTGGAGACACTGAGACCTTTGAAAAAGTGCATACTGATTGTTTGTTTGAGCCTTCATTTGCTTTAAATTAAAATACTTAAAATATTCTCAAGACTTAACATACAAAAAGTCTGAACTGAAAAAGACTGAGCCTGAGAGAAAGAGCTGCTGTGTTGTGGGATTTTCTGCCCCCAATATTGCCTCCAATATCAACTGAGGAACAACATCACTCCCTATCCTGAGTATAAAAGAAACTAGACTCAAGGAAGCTTCCATCCCACACTTCTGATCTCTCAACTCCTCCCTACCAACAAGCCCTAACATATCAATACTTTCTATAATGTGACCACTGGATCACAGACAATAAGCTACACTTTCAGTTTAATGGAAGTAAGCATAATTCTCAGTAGAATGAACATTTTTCATTCTTTTTCCCAAAAAAAGTTTCTTCTTTAGTATGTCCATCAGCTGGGCAGATGGATTCATAGGTCTAATGCATTTTAGTACACTTTTAGGGAAGCTTCCTCCATAAAAATGTTTAAAGAATGTTTCTCCCTGTTTAATTTTTTATGCTTAATCCTAAATTTTGTTTTTTTGCCCTCCTTCTTGCTTTTCCTTCTTCTCCCCTTTGCATGTTAATATCTAAAAATGAGGTTTCCTGCTCCTCGATCTGAACCCCAGCAGTGATCAATGAAGTGAGTATCAATTACAAACACTCATCCAGCAGGAGCCAGTTTGGCTTAAAATCAACCTCCCTTGGTAAACCAAAAGAATATATAATCCTGATTGATTATTCCCAGAGAATATATTTATGTCACTGACAGTCAGTGCAATTGAACTAAAATTGTTCTTAACTCTAAATCCCCCCCTTGGATTTTTACCTTCTCACATGTCTATGCCACAGGTAAACAGTTTGGATAAAGAATGAGGAGATGAAAGGTTATTTCAAAGCTTTGTACTGTAGTGAATAGGTAACACCATCTGAGATCCTTAAGCTTCTTAGAATTTGTCTTGGAAGATGTAATAAACTGTAATGCATTGGATCTGGCCCTGTGTATTTATGCTTGAAAAAAAAGTCCTTTTATTGAGTCCTTAACTCTAATGCAGGTATTCCAAGCTCAATCTATTATTAAACCAGCTTTACCTCTGAGGAATATGATAAGCATGGATGCTCTTGGGGAAAACAAGGTTCTTAATCCCCAGTGTGGAAGTCTCTCCTTAGGTCCAGCAGAATGTCTCTTGCTGGAATCCAACTTGATTTCTTCATCTTTACTACAGAGCACCAAATCATCAATTTGTCTCTACAATTATTTCATCTATTTGAAGGAAACATTGAATAACAGTCTTAAAGAACATCTATGCAACCTAGAACCCACTCTCTTTGTCATGAGAATGGAAAATGTTTTAATCACTAAAATTTAGGATTTTTCCTCAAAATACTGAAATTCTTTTGTTCAACTAAAATATCTTGGGTTATAATTATTTCTTTTTCATTTTTCCCTGTATCCTTCTCATAAAAACTCTTTAGACCCTCAAACAAGCAACCTAACTTTTCCTTGCTTTTACTGTTTTATAGCATTTTCATTATTTCTATTAACATCTTCTAGACCATGTCTGTATATGTCTTTTAAATTCAGAACCTTTTAAGTGCATGATGTGCATGTGAGATTCTCAAATAGATTTTGTTGATGGTAATGATAGAATGAACTTTGACATTTGACATGGAGGGGCCGATGCTGAGAACTCAGGATGACAAGGAATGGAGAACTGTTGTACCCCAGTCTTCCCTTTGGCCATTAAGACTGATTCAGTTGCAACAAGGTAAAATCCAGGGACGACATAAGTGGATTCACAAAGCTGAGTAAATGAGCAATAGTGAGGTAGGGGTGGGAACTACACCAATAGCAGCAGGGGCCAAGTCTGAGCACACCACATACTTGAAAACTAACACCCAAGACTTGATCTGAGTTCAGAACCCAGGGGGTTCAGGAGGAAGCTAAGCAGGGGAATTTGGAAGCTCTATAGTCATCCTGATGGGGCTGCTTAGGCAGAGCTGTCCTCTGGAAGACCTCTTTTGAAGGCCTGGTGAACATACCTCTGCTAAACTCAAAAGCATGGTTCTGGCTTCTGACAGACATAATGTGAGTGGCCAGGTGACTCAGACCTTCATCTCCCATCCTGGAGATTTAGTCTGATTACCTAAAGACAGTGCTGTACTTTCCTCTCACACAACTTCGACCTGACCTAGTTCCCTGTGTGGATCCAGGTCCCTGTCAAGAATATTCACAGGTCAGATGGCATATTGGCCACTGTTTAAATAAGGAGGACACACAAATTAATGAATGTGCGTCTCAGAGGTGAGAGAAGCCACATCCATACTGGATGTGTGCAGAATTGTCCCCTTACTATCTAAACCCAAGTGGCAAATGACACCTCAAATCAGTGATGAGGAAAAAAGTAAGGCGACCCACCCAATTACTACATGTCCAACAAAAACTAGTAAGTCAGAGTTCTCAGACCACTTGGGCAGTTGGGCTGGGCTCACTTTGCTCCTATTATAGCTGTCTTATCCTGCCTCATTCCTGCATCCACCCAGCTTCCAGCACCCTCCAGTCCATATCTTTCCTTTGGCTCTTTAAGACTAGACTACATATCCTCTAGCGTTCTGCTTATTTATTTGATCTAGCTTAACCAACACATCTGTACTTGTTAATATGTGCCATATACTAGTCTGAGCACTTTATGAGTATGAACTCCTACATGTAAAGAGGTCATCCCATCATTACCCCACTTTATAGATGAGTTTGTCCTCACTTGTGGTTCTTCACATTCTTGGACATTGCACATGGCCAGCCCATCGGTGACCCAGTGTCAGTATTATCAGTACCCTATGAATGCCTCTCTTAGAACAGGTTTGGACAGTGATCATTGTCTGGCAGCAAAAGAACTTGAGCTTTTGGAGCTGGGTAGTTTGGGTTTGTATCTAGTTCTGCCACTTCCTAGCCAAGTGACTCTAGGCAAGTTAGAATTTTCTCATCTGTATAATGGGAACCATATCTATGTCAGAGGATTACTGGGGGTCAGGTGGGGGTGGGTTGGTTAGAGGTCACATAGAGAAACTCTAACAGAGTGCCTGGAACAGATAGGATTTAGGAAATAATAGCTACTGTCATGCCCTCTGCTTCCTGTAAAAGTCTAGAGAAAGTCCTGCTTGATTAAATTGCACCCAGTAGAAACTTTAGAAATGAAAGTTCCCTTAGTTTTTGGCCAGTAGATTCTGTACTTTTTTATTATTATTAAAGTTCATTGGGGTGACAATGGTTAGTAAACTTATATATGTTTCAAGTGTACAATTCTGTAACACATCATCTATATATCGCATTGTGTGTTCACCACCCAGAGTCAGTTCTCCTTCCATCACTATGTATTTGAACCCTTTTACCCTCTTCTACCACCCCCTCTCCCCTTACCTTTTGGTAACACTAAACTATTGTCTATGTCTATGATTTTTTTGTTTCTTTATTTGTTTCTCTTGTTCCTTTGTTGCTTTCAGTTTTATATTCTATATATCAGTGAAGTCATATGGTTCTCAACTTTTTATGTCTGACTTATTTCACTTAGCATAATAACCCCAAGATCTATTCATGTTGTTGCAAATGGCACTATTTCATCTTTTCTTATGGTAGAATAATAGCATTCCATTGTGTATATGTACCAGATCTTTATCCAGTCATCTGTCGAAGGACATTTTGGTTGTTTCCATGTCTTGGCCACCATAAATAAAGCTGCAATGCACACCGGAGCACATATATCTTTACGGATAAATGTTTTCAGATTTTGGGGGTATATACCCAGGAGAGGGATTGCTGGGTCATATGGTAATTCTGTTTTTAATTTTTTGAAGAACCTCCACAATGCCTTTCATACCGGCTGCACCAATCTGCATTCCCACCAACAGGGTATGATTCTGTACTTTTTGAATGAGAAGACTGAAGTCCATAAAGCTTTCGATTGTCTTCAAGCCATCTAGCTAATTAGGGAACAGGAAAAGAACTGAGACCACTGATTACCACTTGAGTCTTTTAACCACCATCACACCCTGTTTACTGCTGAGGTACTTAAGGGGCTCAACCTAATGCTGACAGAGCCCTAGACTGGAGATGATCGCTCAGAACACAGGGGGGGCCCCCCCGCACGTTCTTCTACTCCCATTCTTTTTCCAGTGGAAGCAACCTTTTCCCTCGGACCTCTCCCTTTGGGTTTCTAGAATAAGAAAGCTATTATTCAGAGCCCCTGCTGCAGCAGCCTGCTTTTCAGCAGCAGGGGTGTTTTTTGACTCAGTTCTTCTGAGCTTGGTAGAGGGTCATCTTCTTTGAAACAGAAACATGACCCAGCCTCTTCTGTCTTTCCCCACCAACCTCTCTTCTAGGCCAGTAGGGTACATTCGCTAGAACATATTACATTAGCTTAGGTCACATTTAGGTAGTGATTGAAACTTACTTCTGAGCAATAAGAAAATATCCTGGGTGTGGGGCTGAAGTTGAACTATTTGATGTCTCTGGTAGCAGGAATTTGGTCACAGTAATATTGTTACCATATGGATGAGAGCGTAACTATTGAAAACTGGGATGAGAATTCCAGGGCATTTTACTGGGACCACCAAGATGATGAATGACATATTTGATTCCAAGGAACTAAAGCGAAGAAGAATTTCACATTTTAAATTGGAGTATCATGTCAAAATGAAAACCTTATTATAAATAAAAGTCCATCTATGGGTATGAACAAAACCTCTTTAGCTCTGGGAAGGATCTGCGTGACACTGACACAGAATGTTTCAGAATTATTTAAAAAAACAATGAATCAGCATAGCTGTCACCAGCATTTATTCTTGTCTTCCTCTTTAATGTAACACTGCTCTTTTTCCTTCCCTAAATGAAAATCAGTTGGCCCTTCCTTGAAATATTGAACTATTTGGGGGTTTTCGGGCCTTTTGTGTTCATGATATTTATCACTGGGGCCACTGATTGGTGATCTGGACCCATCGTACTCTGAGTAGCTTTTTGTTTCAAGCCCTGCTTTGTTTTAAGTTAGGTGTTGAATGCAGCATCAAAGGTAGGCAAGCAGACATTCAGAGGCAGATGTGGGCACATTCCCAAAAGCTCAGTGCCAAGGGCCTTGTGTTTCTTAACAGAGGTGACCTGGAAAGACTCCAAAAACAAGATGAAAAATACAAAGTTGAATTTAGTTAAAGGGAAGGAGAAAGGAAAGCATTGAAAGCTTGAATCCCGTTAACTTGAAAAGTTGAGTTCTGGCCTTTTAAAAGCTTCCTTCCAAAACAGACCTGTGTTAGTTTAATCTCTGGCCAATTGTAGATTTAAATTGAGCTTCTCACACTTATTAATCTTTTTTAGGAGTGAAAATGGCCATTGTTGCTAATAGAGAACTGATTTAGTATTTTCTGTTTATAATGGGCTTTTACTTACTTGGATGGTTAAAACAGAGGCCACTGTAATTATTTTATTAATGGGTCCGTAGCCAAACAGACTGGGAATGGGGCATCGTGATTGGGCCAGCACACAGAGTCAGTGAGGCCTGAACACAGCTTCCAGCACTGCCATTTGAGAACTTAGGATGGCGGGCAAGTTGCTTCATATCTCTAAACCTCACCATCATCATCTATAAAATGGGAATGTTTTGTGAAATGTAAGTGAGCAAATGAATGTAAAGCATAATGCTTGC
Organism: Hipposideros armiger; assembly: GCF_001890085.2. NCBI lineage: Eukaryota > Metazoa > Chordata > Mammalia > Chiroptera > Hipposideridae > Hipposideros > Hipposideros armiger. The sequence continues at coordinate 931,498 of NW_017731644.1, read as the reverse complement.
TACATAGTAAATAAATTCTGTAGTTCATGGACACATTAAATTGCCTACCTTTAGAAAGATTTGGAAGTAGTATCAAATTCCACTGCTTACTCTACCCATGAAAAAGCTGAGATAGAATAGGCTGCCTCATTGGTACCCTGTGGCCCATAAATCACAGAGCCAAAGTGAGAACCCAGGTCTGTCTTCTCTCCATTGAAGCTACTCTGTATAAATATATAAGGCTATTTTAAATTTAATAACCATAAAATAATTGTTTTATAGCTATCGGCTATTTTTAATTACTATAAAATAATTATTTTATAGCCATATAAAATATATAGCAGTATAGCTATATATATTATAACAGCTCTATAAAATAATAGCCATCTTATTAAGCATGCATTGTTTGCCAGTCATTCTATTAAATCTTTACATATATTATCACATTTAATCCGCATAATGACCTTAAATACTACTATTGCACCTATTTTTCTGCAGTTGAGGAAAGCTAAGCACAGAGAGTTTCAATAATTGGCCAAAGGCCTACATTCACCCGTGGCAGAGGCAGGGTTTGAATGCAGGAAGTCTGCCTTTGGAGCCAGTCTTCTCAATCACCAGTGACTGCTCTTAGATAACGGCCTACGTAAATGAGATGCACATGAATAGTCATCACTCTTCTCTCCATAAGCAACTTGAAAAATGATGGGACCATGTCTCAAAGACCAGTAAACATGGACAGCCACACGTTGTTCATCTCAACTTGATGGATTCACTCAAATGACTGCTTAGGGTGTCTTAGGATAGCTCTCGTAAGAAAAATCATAAGTATAGATAGTGAAGCTCTGCATTCAAATCCTATCTCTGTGTGTTTCTAGATGGCTGAACTTGCGTCCTTACCCTTGCTGACCCTTGGTTACCTATTTGTTAAATGATAAGGTGACCCTCAACCCTCAAGGTATTTTTACGTGGATATAATAAGGTATAAATGAATGACCTGGTGTATAGGAGGTCCTCAAAGGAGGCCTCTCGCTTAGGGGAAAGTGCAGACAGTGACTATTTGGTATACTTTTCTCGTTTCCTCTACCAGCTTTAGAAAATGAAACTTAGCAATACATTTACCCGTTTGATTCTGGTTGAAATACATTCATGGTAAAATTCCGTTACTCCTGGGGCACAGGCCATACACACACTACTGCAGTCTGTGAGCACTCACTGGATTGACCTAATGAGGAAAATTGCTGCCCATAACCTCCTTGGTGCATTGAGCTTTCAGGAGGACACTGGGCACAAATCTAGTCTGAGAGAAGCTTTCAAACTTTTTTTGAGCCTAGAATTCTGAAGACAAAACAGCACAATGTGAGTGTTAACCTGCAGTAACCTGGGCTCTGGCACAACCAGAAATGGAAAAATACCCCCAAAGAGTTGGAAGAGGGGAAGCAGATTTGAAAAGAGTTTTAAACTAGTGTGGCAAATGGTCCGTCACATGCTCTCCTCTCTTAGTTTATTTTGATACATCCCCACCTGGTCCCCAGGTGTGTAAGAACCACACAGCTCTGCTCATGCTGCTGCTGTGGACCAGACTTGTGCCACAGAAGCTGGGCTGTGCACCTTGGAACAATGGCTTTATTCTTTCAGGTGCCTAAAGAGAGGTCTGAGAGTAGAGGTTGCTGCTGCTGTGAAGAGCAAGGGAGAAAAGAAAGAAAAAAAAAAAAGAGAACACTTGTAAACTTTGAGGGATTGGTCTCAGTGAAATATATCAGAAAGTAGAAAGCTATCCCACTGGGACAATGTGAAGCTTCTCCTTATCTTTTGTCCCACCAACCTGCACCTCAGGCCTAAAGTAAATGTCAAGGTGACATGGCCACATACTGAGAAAGGAGAGGAGCTGGGAGAAAACTTTTTTCTCTGAAAACCCAGGGGTTTAAGTCTAGAAATACAAGACATTTGCCAGAATGGAAAGTTGGGAGTGTTCTTGATTACGCATATGGATTTGTAGGAATAAAGAAAACTCTGGAGAGTTTGTTTTGGCGTTAATTATCTCACTCTGGAAGCCATCATAACAAAATGGTAAATTCTGGAATTTCTACTTTTCCTTCACCTGAAGAGGGTATACGTTTTTACTTTGGCCAGACAGAGACCTCACATTATTAGAGACACAAGTGAATTGGAAAGAACAGTTTTCCACCTCACTCTTTTATGGAATTGGCAGGAAAATTTTACTAGTCTCAAGGCAAAATGCAGTCTGTGATATTCTCAAAGTTTTCTATAAGGAGAAAAGATGGCGAGAACTTCATAGAATTTTGTCTGAGGAGAATTAGCAAAGCACCATATCACACACACACACACACACACACACACACACGTGTATGTGTACATATGTGAAATTAAATTTTTTATACGTGACTTCTAGAAATGGAGAAACAAGTTGTATCTCACATCCATGATATGACTTATTTGTAATCTCATTGCCATGAAATGACCAAAATTGTCAAAAGACATTAAATAATAAGCAGCCTGTCTAAACATAGATTTTCTGGTTCAAAACAAATGCTTTGTATCTAGATTAATAAGGTTATGCAAGACACTACATCATATGGCAGAAGATTTAAAGCAGGTCAGGTTCCTTGGGAAAAGAGAAAAATAACTTTCAAGATGAAAGATACAAAAAAAAAACAAAAAACTGTGTGTGGTCCAAACCTTATTTATTGATTTATTTATTGATTGGTTTAACAATTTGCCAAAGGTGTTTAAGCTGCATGGTGATAGTTTTCTTAAAATTTTAATAATTCACTTGCAAGGTATGATTAGCCACATCTTCGACTAGATGAGAAACACATAAATCAGAACTCTTTTTTATCGTTAGTATTTGAGTTTAAGAGCATTGGGAAATGTGATGAGAGAAGGTACACTAAGTAATGCCTGTTCCCCAAGCAGAGGCAAGAGGGTGTTGCATGGAATAGCACAGACTTTTAAAACATAATTATAAATACTTAGTAAGGTTAGACCAAAAGGCGAAAGAGGTCTGGTTGAAACAGAGGTCAGACCTCCCAGAGAGCTTACTCTTGACCTTCCTCCTTCTCTGCTCTTTCTGGTTCTAGCCTTGTAGTTGGTGTGCTGGACAAGACTTACTAAACCTGCTGCTCGTGTGTGCTGATCTTCCTGACACCACATTCTTTGAAGGAACCCATGTGGTATAGGGTAACTTTGTCACAAGAAAATGAGAGAGTTTTTTTTTAAAGAAAGAAATTTATCTAAATACTCTTTTATATCTCACTTGGTAGTTAATGGTCATAGGCTATGGTTTCAAATATCAAGAATTACCTATTTGTTCAGTTATAATCATTCTGTATTTGCAGTGTCTTTGAGAGATGGAAAAAATAATGGATGGAATTCTTGTCCTAGCATCTATGTACTTGGTAGGGTTTAACTGTTTTTGTGCTTTTTATTATGGTAAGAACCCTTAACATGAGATCTACCCTCTTAAATTAAGTGTATAATATTATACATTAATAATAATAATAATAATAATAATAATAATAGATTATTGTTGTCTATAGGTTCAGTATTGCACAGCAGATCTCTGGTGCTTATTCATCTTACTTAACTGAAACTTGATGCTCATTGATTAGTGCCTCCTTATTTCCTCACTCCCCAGACCCTGTTCCAGCCCCTGGCAACCACCATTCCACTCTTTGATTCTATGAATTTGGGTTTTTTTTGGTACCTCATGTAAGTTGAATCATGCAGCACTTGTCTTTCTGTGACTAGCTTATTTCTCTTGGCATTAATTCCCCAAGTCTCATCCATGTTCTTGCATATTGCAGACTTTCCTTCGTTTTAAAGCTGAGTAGCAGATTATTATATGTTTGTACCACATTTTCTCTATCCATTCATCTATCAATGAATACTTAGGTTTTTTTCCACATCTTGCTATTTTAAATAGTGCTGTAATGAACATGGGAATGGTAATATCTCTTCAAGATCTTGATTCCAATTCTCTTGGATAAATACCCAGAAGTGGGATTGGTGAATTACATGGCGGTTTATTTTTAATTTTTTGAAGGCCTCTATACTGTTTTCCATAGATGCTGCATTATTTTGCATTCCTACCAACAGTGTGTAAGGGTTCCAATTTCTCCACATCCTTGCCAGCACTTGTCTTTTTTTCTTTTTCTTTGATAATAGCCATCATGACAAGTATAAGGTGATATCTCATTGTGGTTTTGATTTATATTTCTGATGTTTAGTGACACGGAGCATCTTTATATATACCTGTTGGCCATCTGTATGTCTTCTTTGGAGAACTGTCTATTCAAGACCTTAACCCATTTTTAAACCAGATTATTAGTTGTTGCTATTGAGCTATAGGGATTACTTATATATTTTGGAGATAAACCCCTTATCAGATATATGTTTGCAAATATTTTCACCCATTTCACAAGTTGACTTTACACTCTGTTGATTGTTTTCCATGCTGTGCCGATGACTTTAGTTTGATGCATTCCCACTTATTTAGGCTTAGTTTTATTGCTTGTGTTTTTGGTGTCATATCCAAGAAATCATTGCCAATATCTATGCCATGAAGCTTTCTTTCCCCCTGTGTTTTCTTCTGGGAGTGTTATAATTTCAGCTCTTATATTTAAGTCTTTAATCAATTTTTGAGTTGATTTTTGTGTATGGTTTAAGAAAAGTGTCCAATTTCATCCTTTTATATGTGACTATCCAGGTTTCCCAGAACCATTTGTTGAAGAGGCTAAACTTATGACTAAGTTACTTTAAATATAAATGGATTAAACTCCCCAATCAAAAGATGTAGAAGAGCAGAATGGATTTTAAAAAAAGAAAAAGAAAAAAAGAAACAAGACCCAGCAAACACTATTTAATCTCAAACTCAAAATATATAAAGTTCATTTATTCTCTCGTTATTCTTATTTTAAAATACAGTTGTATCTTCTATGTTGTAATCTTTAGTGCATCTTTAGAAAAAACAAATAGCATACTATAGAGATTGGTGCTAACAGCATTCTCTTTTAATATTGTAAGAAGCATTTGGAAGAGGAAATCACAGTGAACTTTATGAGATTACAGATTTTACTAGGTGGGAGTAATGGCTCAAAAGGTAAATACAGTATGATTTTGAAATCATTTATAAATACTCTATTTATAAGGATATTGTTCTATTTCTTCCTTCTACCCAGCTCACAGATCACTATCCAGAGAATAACATCCAGGTGCCAAGTCAGGTGACTCCTCATCTGTACCACCCTAGCATTCTATTATAGGCCTTGTCGTATGGTACATAACTGTTAGTGTCTGTTTCTCACTGGACTGACAATTTCTTCCGGTCAGGGATTGTGTGGTTTTTTTATTGTTTGTTTGTTTTATTATATTAGTTTCAGGTGTACAAAACAACATAATGATTAGACATTTACACCCCTCACAAGGTGATAGCGCCCCCCCCAAGCCTACAACCCCTCTGACATCATATATAGCTGTTATAGTACCATTGGCTATGTTCCCTAGGCTGTACTTTACATCCTGTGAATATATATATATATATTTATTTATAATTTTATAAATTATTATAAATATTAGTTGACATTCAATATTATTCACCTTCAGCTTCAGATGTACAGTGCAGTGGTCAGGCATCTTCATAGTCTGTGTTGCGATCCCCTCCTAATAAGCCCAGTACCCATCTGGCACCGTATATTATCTGTACAACGTTATTTACATTGTATATTCCCCATACTGTTTTTCGCATCACTGTGACTATTTTGTACAAGTTGATAGTCATAAAATAGGAATTGTGTTTAAATTTTCTTTATATCCCAATACTTAGGATAAGTTTATGTGTTAGTGGTCAAGTCCCTTTGCCTCTGTACTTTAGGAATATATTGTGCTATTTGCCAACCATATCTAAAAATGTATTTCACATTGAGCAGTTTCTATTTATTCCCATAGGAAACCATAAAATTTTAAAAATTATTGTTAGGTTAGTAATATATAGGGTAAAAAAAGTAAAAGTTACAAAAGGGGTGCAGGAAAAAATAAGTCAGCTTTCACTCCTCTCCCTCAGTCACTGATGCAACCTTTGTTGGATATCTTATTATTCATGAATATCTCCCAGAGATATTTTATGTATATATTAGCAGATACATTTATTTTAAGGCTATGACCAAGCCTGCAATAAGCCCTTAATGCAGTGAGGATAGAATATGACAAGCTAAATACTTCTTATATGTTAGTGGTATTGACCCTTGAGTATTAGCCTGATGTATTCACCGGGCACTCCCAGAAAAGTCAGGAGGAATTTGTATTCCCTTCACTTAGTGATATTTCAGTCCATGTGGCCATCCTAGACCACAGAATATCAGGCATGCCTATGTAAGAGAACAACACACCAAGGAACTCAACTCATATATATTCTTTCCTCACGGATATCCTTTGCAGCACTTCTTCATCACAGAGGTAAAAATAGCAGTAGTAGTAGTAGTAAAATGGTTAATGCTTACTTAACACTTTACAATACACCAAACATTTACTTCTTCCTAATTCATTTAAACTAAAGTAAAATCAACCTTGAATTAAACCTTTCTCTTCAGTGACCAAATCTGGAGTAGACCTGACAGCCTGCCATAGTTTGCTATTAGAAATTTACCCTCAAGTGAACAAGATTGATAGCTTTACTTGTTTTAGGTAAATTCATGGACATCTGTAATTGTTTTTTGAGAATAAGGGATGTTTCTTGGCTTAATCCACCAAATTAGGTTAGGATGAAAATGGGCAAGCGTGCCATTGGGCATAAAACTATCACTTATCTGATTTTGGATTGAACATTTTATGGATTAGATTTAGCTAGTAAGGATGCCCATAAAATTATTAAATTGATCCACCAGGGGGCAATGGAAAGTTGCAATCATAGCTTCTATTTTCACAGGTTATAAAGCATAAACTAGTGGTTGCCATCTTTGTGTGTGTGTGTGTGTGTGTGTGTGTGTGTGTGTGTGTAAAATTCAATCTCCATTTAATAATAGCCTTATTATATGAACCCAAATCCAGTTATTTGAAAATCCTTAAACTTCTAGTAGCATTTTTTTAAATGGTAGAAGAGTGTAAAGTCTAACATAGGTTAATCAAATGACTTACTACATCTCAATATGTATATTTTAGGAGTACAAGTAGAACCTAAAACTGGCTTGTAATTTGTTTTTATTACTGTCAGGATTTTTTAAAAATATTTTTAAATATTTTTTTAAATTCAAATTTATTGAGGTGACAATGGTTAGTAAAGTTACATAGGTTTCAAGTATACAATTCTGTAATACATCATCTATATATCAATTGTGTGTTCACCACCCAGAGTCAGTTCTCCTTCCATCACCGTATATTTGATCCCATTAACCCTCATCTACCACCTCCCTCCCCGCTTACCCTCTGGTAACCACTAAACTATTGTCTGTGTCTCTGAGTTTTTGTTTCTTTATTCATTTGTCTTGTTCTTTTGTTGCTTTCAGTTTTATATCCCACATATCAGTGAAATCATATGGTCTTGGCTTTTTCTGTCTGACTTATTTCGCTTAGCATAATAATCTCAAGATCCATCCAAGTTGTTGCAAATGGCACTATTTCATCTTTTCTTATGGTAGAGTGATATTCTATTGTGTATATATACCACATCTTCTTTATCCAATCATCTGTCAAAGGACTCTTTGGTTGTTTTCATGTCTTGGCCACCGTAAATAAAGCTGCAATGCACATCGGAGCACATATATCTTTACGGATAAATGTTTTCAGATTTTTGGGGTATATAACCAGGAGAGTCATGTGGTAATTCTATTCTTAATTTTTGAGGAATCTCCATTCTGCCTTCCATAGTGACTGCACCAATCTGCATTCTTACCAACAGTGTATGAGGGTTACTTTTTCTTGACATCCTCTCTAGCACTTATTATTTGTCTTGTTGATGATAGCCATTCTAACCAGTGTGAGGTAATATCTCATTGTGGTTTTATTTGCATTTCTCTTATGATTAGTGACTGAAGGTGATGTTTTTTTACCTATTCCAGTGGTCATTCCATTGCATGAAAGATTCCTGAAATCATAAAACCCATTTCAAATATAAATGTAGAGCTTGATATATTTTATAGTTAGGAAAAGACACTGATAAAAAATTTGTACAGTATCCAAAATTCTATTTTATTTTAGATAAGTCTTCAAATATTCCCGTGAAGGGGACACTTTCTGAGCTTATTCAATAAATGTTAGAGTTTCGACTGTCAGCTCACCTTGTAGCACTAGACTCTATAAGTGTTGTTTGGATCAAGCTTGATTTCTTTTAATTCCCCTAACTATACTAAGTAATGATTCCTACTAAAACAATGTGTATTCTCTACCTGAAAATTTTCATGCATCTACTCAATGCATATTCCCCATCAACAACAACAAAAATCTTCTGTACGCATTTTGTACTTTCCAGAAGGTGTTAAAATAAACTGATAAAGTTGACACATATCAGGGCTGGGAGGTAAGGAATAAGCTCCATCATGAGAGATAAGGCAGCACGAATGGATCTAAGTGGATAAAGAAGAACTTAGTACAAGTGACTAGTTGTCCTAACAGAGAAAGAAAGATCTGTGGCCCGTTAATTCATGTTGCAAAAAACATACAAATTTTCACATACTGCACACATTGCAGACATCTGCGCTGAGATGTACTCTGGCTTTAAACATCACTTCCAGCACAAGTTGCCCTGGTGATTAATGCAGCAATTTCTTAATAATGTTTACTTGGAGCTCTTTGAGTACATGTTAAAAACACCATTGCCAAAGCTTAGAGACCTTAAGTTTGCCATTGCCCCCATCTCCCAAGCCTACATTACATGTCAGCTATAAAGGACACTCTCTCCCCAAATATACCAAAAGTTACTGGGTGTCTCAAATGTGTAAGGGAATGTTTTTTAATAGAAGAGATCCTACAGTATGTTCCCCAATGAGAAACCTCACCATTGGAGGCTTTTGATTGAAAATACAAGTAGAGCCACATAGAGCTTTTTTTTTTTTAAATGAATTCAGAAGAATCCTGTTGAGAAAACTGAAAGTTTAGATGAAAAACTATAATTAAAAATATGTTGAGGTCCAACAACTGCTAACCCCATTGGTAGAAGCGTTACTAATATATTCCATTTTACTTTAGCAGAAAATTGAAAAGGATAAGGATTGAGTTCCTGTGCCCCACGATTCCCAGAGGGAAAGAGTTCTAGATCAGGGATTTCTAACCAGAGAATGCCTCAAATGCTTCCTAGATTTCTTTGAGGTACTTTGTAACCAGAGATTAGCTTTAAGTGATCCTGTGACATTGCTAGATTTTCTCACTCTTTCAAGTTTCTATAAGGATAATACTTCAGAATCTGAATCTAATTCTCTTTCTTTATCTGAATTTTCTTCTTTAGTTATGTATTTGTTCATAAGTGTTGTCAAATATAATGCCAAAAACTCAAAGTACAAGTATTGCCAACTACAAGGTAGAATATGTATTTCATTTATTTTTTTCATAATCTAGACTAAGAAAACATGAAAATGAAGAAAAGTTGTCATTACAATCATGGAACCTTCATCTCTAAGTTGATTTTTCTAGTAGAATGATACCGCTGTCATTCAGACCCTAAACCCTCCCCACTCTCCATCCTCAACTGTTTAGACTCCAAAGAAAAATGTATTTTACTTCATTGTTGTGCAGTCTAAAGTTCCCCCTCACTTTGTTTTCCCGGGAAGCCATATTGAACAATGAATGAGAGCTTTAGGCTTAGGAACAAGCAGACCTAAATACTTCAAATCTTGTCTCTGCCATTGACTAGACATATAACTTTGGTCAATCAGTTCAAGCTTTTTCATCTATACAGTAAGGTTACCAATAGCACATTTCGAGTGGTTGTAAGAATTAAATGAGAAATGTATTAGGTACATTTCAGTGCCTGGCATAAGAAAGAGCTTAATGAATGCTGGATAACCTCAGAACCACATTTCCCACATCTTGAAGAATAGAATATGGAGGAACCAGTAGTTGACTTCAATGGCTTTTCTGTTCTCTGTTCCCTCTGTGGGAAAATTAGGACCATTAAGAATGGGGTTTTTTTGCAATTTTTTATACAGATAAAATTCACATAACATGAGCCTCACCATTTTAAAGTATAAAATTCAGTGGTTTTTAATATATTCACCATGTTGCATAATTATCACCACTAACTAATTCCAGAACATTTTCTATCACCCCAAAAAGAAACCTCATAGTCTTTAAGCAGTCACTCTCAGTTCATCCCCTCCCGTGGCAACTATTAATAGTATCCCCTGGCAACTATTAATCTATTGTAATACTCTGTCTCTGTAGGTTTGCCTATTGTGGACATTTCATGTAAATGGAATCATACAATATGTGGCCTTTAGTGTCTAGCTTCTTTAATTAGCATAATGATTTCAAGGTTCATCGATGCTATGTCATGTGTCAGTACTTTATTGACACATGTTATGTCATGTGTCAGTACTTCATTTTTATGCCTGAATAATATTCCATTGCATGCATATACTACATTGGTTTTTCTGTTCATCCTTTGATGGACATTTGAGTTGTATCCATGTCTTGACTATTATGAATAATGTTGCCATGAACATGTGGACATCTCTTCAATCAGGATCATTAAGAATTTGTTTCCCAATAGCACATGCTGAATAGTAGGGATTATTGTAATTGTCTAAAGCAAATGTTCAGAGACATGGGGATGAGTGTATTAAATTTCTGTGACCTCAAAAAATGTGGTCCCCTCCCCTCTTTTTAGAGTACATGCTGCAAATATGTGCTGTCATGCTTTTAATACACTTTGGTAAAGTTCTATTTTCTAAAGTTCAATCACTATTTCATTTTTATAATAATTCTGTACAATTTTATGGAATACATTCAAACACATACATGCATACATTGAACTGTAGTGACTTTTCTGTACAAAATAAGGCTGGGCCAGGGCTGAGCTGTTAAGGGATTTTGTATGTGAAGATAATCCCTTCCCTCCATCAGGGCCCTTTTTGATTCCATCATCCCCCTACTCTTCCATCCCTTTGCATCCAGAATCCGATACTGTCCTAAGAATGTCGGGCCTCCCGTAATCTTTGATGAAAAACATTAGATCATTACATGATTAAATCATTCACTGGTGATTTATGGCTTAACAATGTGCTTCTTTTCCCAGAGATAGCTCTACATTAGAGGAGAACAGAGAGCAAAGACAATGTTTAATACAAAAGATGATTACTAATGATGATAGTTTACTCACCAAAGAGATATCTGAGCCAGGGTCCTTGCCAGTGTTTACAGCTTTTTCATCAGGGAAGTGACAGCACACTTTGCTTTCTTGTGCACCCAAATTGTGTTTTCAGGTCTTTTTGTCTTATTTTCTGTCTTTAGTCATTGTGATCATGTATGACATGGATTAAGCATCATTTATACTATTTATAACCTTTTTAAGAGTGTTCCCCATTTAAGTGTTGGCATTATACCAAAAGTCCCCAGCCAGCAGCGTTAATGCATCTTCCCACCATCACCTCTCTCCCCCTCTCCCCCTCTCCCCCTCTCTCTCTCTCTCTCTCTCTCTCTCTCTCTCTCTCTCTCTCTCTCTCTCTCTCTCTCTGTGCCTGCTTTGACATTGGGTATACCTGGGCTCCAGTCTTGTTATGTAACCTTGAAAACATTACTTCATCTCTCTAAGCCTCAGTTTCCTCAGCTGTAAAGCAGTCATCATAAGGTCAGTCCTCTAGAATTATTGTGAGGGTTAGAGATTAAAGCATCTAGGAAAGTATCTAGCACTTGACTAGTGCTCCATAAGTGGTAACTTTTATTCTTGCTGTTATTCCCAGTGAGGGGAAGCCAGAATGTGGTTTCCTAGGCCCGGCCCATCCATGCATGGCTCATGTGTCTGGCGTAGCTCCCCTAGGATACGCTCTGCCCTCCCAACCCCTGAGCAGCTGCCTCTGCTTATCTCACTCCGTGGCTTTAGCTCCAGACTGAATTAAAGTTAATTGAAAGCAAATTTGAAATAATGGTGACTTGAAGATGTATGGTCCAGGAGATATACAAAAACATGTTGAAGAAATAAGAAGCCGATTTTAAGATTCCTGTCGTAGTTTCTAGGTACTGGATTATAGAAAGTCAGAAACCTGAGTTCCCGTCTGATTCTGCCATTCCCTAGATAGAAGATTCTGAGCAAGATTTTTATTTCACTGATGTTCAGTTCTGTCTTCTGTAAAATGAAACTAATGGAGTTGGCACTAACCACTTCATGTTTTGGGGTAAATATGTGGCATACTCTATATTAACAATGGACAAAGGCAGGCAACTTTAAAATTATTGGAAAGGTTTTGATTACCCCGGTGACTGGGAGAGAGCACTACTGGCTAAATTAGGTGGTAGAAACCGGAACACTAAACACTGCAGTGGGGGGTAGTCCCGTGCAATAAAGAACTATCCCATCCAAATGCTGATAGCACTGCTATTGAGAAATGCTGCCCCTTTTGATTAGGTTTATGAAGAACAATCTAATATGAAAAAGTCACACTAATGCCCCCTGATTAGTACATGGTTTGAGAGGCAGGACATGGGTTTCCCTTCCTGTGTTCTGTGACTAGCAAGTCTTGGCATAATCCTAAATTTTTCATTTGCCCTTAGAAAAAATGGACAAGAAAATATCTATTTTTCAATTTCCCATATTCTGCTTTCTGTGCCACCAAATAAATAAATCTTAATCTGAGTAAATCTCAGCAGTTAATTGGTAAGAAACGTATCTCAGAAAAGCAGTGATCAGAATCATGAAATGAAGCTTCTTAAGTGTGTTTTGAGGCCTTTGGAATAAAGGAGTTTCATACAATACAAGATGGTATTGTTTTCCCTCTGAATTTAGGTGTCTACACAAGTCATACTGTCGACAGGTTTACATTTTACAGCAGTATATGAATGGCATGAGAAGAAACGAAACCATCTGCAAAGTATCTAGGGTTCTTTTCCAATAAATGTATTTTTCTATTATAAAGAATATTAAAGTCACATTATAGAAAATTTGGAAAATAGAGAAAAGAACAGAGAAATCATCTATAATCACCCCACTTCCAAAATAACCACTATTAAAATGTTGGTGTATTTCCTTTTAATGTTTTTTTTCCTTGATATTCTCAATTTTTCACAAATAGTTTTTTTTCCCTGAACATTACATCTAATATTTACATAATTCCTTTTAAATTTTGAAGTTATATTTTGATAAATGTTTTTGTGGTTGCAAGCTTTATGGGGGAATATTGTAGGTTCCTCCATTTAAATGACTTTGAACTTAACAATGTGTTGGTCCTTGAAGCAAATAATAAGGGAAATTTAATTTTTCAGCATCTAGAGTTGTTTGTTTTAGACTCCAAAGCCACTTCTTTTTTCCAGCTTTTAAATCCCTAGAGTACTTCAAGGAGCCTAGCTCTAAAAAGCAACATCAAACTGATTTAGTTTTCGTGCAGAGAAAGATTCTAGGGCTGGATTCAGATATTTTTGTGAGCAAATAAAAGCTCCAGAGACTTTGTAGCTTAGCGAATAAAGGATTGGCCTCCAACCAAACCCAACTAAATGATTTTGGTGGTCTCAGCTGAGTTTCCATCAAGTTTTAGCCTGCATTACAGATTCATCATGCACAATTATGTGCAATTTGGCACAATTTCCAATCCCTGCTTAGGAGAGGCCCTCTATTTGGGGCTGAAAGGGAGGATAAAATACTTCTTGTGCCTAGAGGGAGCAGTTCTCTTAGGTCAAGGTTGTATTACATATGGAAAGGAATTGGGTAGAAGTCTTGTCAAGCACAAAGAATCTAGGGATAAGTGGATACTGGATGTGCTGACAGTTTGAAATTCCTCTCTGTAACAGCCTTCATTCAAATAGAGGATTTCAATCATTCTAACACTGATAATGCCAACATAGATTCCCTCCTATCTATAATTGGCATAAGTGAATTAAGATCCAGGAAAATTTTCTACTTGCTTAACACTGGAATATAGGGTAGGATGAAAATCAGTTTACAAGGTAGTTGGGGGGAAAATTCACAGACTTGATGAGGTGCCTAATAAGTTGGAACAAATGCATTATGAATCTCTAGAAATCTCAAATATTTCTAGTATTGCAGTAATGCACAATAATTGTTTGATTGAACATAGGCCAACTCAGGAAATGAAAATTCTAGCAATTAACTTTTTCTTTCCATGGTCCACTCCTTTTCCATTCCCTATATTCAACTTGGATTTGTTTTAATTATTTGGAGAGAAGTATGTTGAACAGCAAAGTGTTCCTTGCTTTGTGTTCTAGTTCTGAAAGAGTTGGCATTTACTGGCAAGCTCACTATGTATGAGACTAAATAATTAGATTCCTGAATCATTATCCATGATCAGAGACTGGACTGTGAAAGTCATCCAGTGTCATTCATTAGTTAGGTCTGCACAGCAAGGTAATCTAGCTGGGGAGTTGTGCTATTGATAAATTGATAGTTCCTTCTCTGGAAGAGTCCTGCATAATGCAACCCAAATATTGGAACTGGAGTTTGTTGGTAGTTGGACATAACCTAAAATAGCCCCTGGTTATTGCATTGTCACTAATTAAAACTTAAATAATATAAAACTAACAAAATGTTGATTAATCTGAACCAAGAAATTCAAACAAGTAGCAGCCAAAGGAAAATAACCCAAATAAGCATGATGTTGATATTTCAACTCTGATTCCAAGAAATTCTGGCATCGATATTAAACAGATTCTTTCTAATGAGGAACAAAGGACTCAAGCTAGCCACGAGTGCATAGGTTGATAACAGCACTTCCTCTCTTCAGCCTCATACCTGAAGACACAGCAACTATTGATGGGAATATCCCATCAAGAATATCCCAGGACAGTTGGTGGAATGGGAGCTGTAGCCATCTTCCCCAGAAAAGTCGGCACTCTTCCTGTCTAGATGAGGTGTTGACGGAGGGACTCACCCCACTCCCACCAACTCACTTGTCAGGCACTCCGCCACAAATTGTTGGCGATAGCTACCGTGATTCTTCTGAGGTCTCTCCCAAGTAAACGATCATAAACTCAGTTTTGTAGGCAATCCAATTTCTTATTTGCCTGTTAGAAGCCGACCAACATATAAAGGGATTAATTAATTCTTTGGGAGGCAGCATAGAGAGAACCTCAGCTTAGAAATAGAATTAACATTCAGTTTTGATTTGCCGCTTCCAAGCTTTGTGATTTCAAATTAAATTACTTAAATTTTGGTGGTTTGGGTTAGTTATTCGTAAAACAGGAATAGATAATGCCTCGTGTTTTAAGTAAGGAATACTTATGTACTACGCAACAAAGAGCTTGTCCCATGGCTGCAGTTACTACAGATGATCTTTGAAATCTTACTATGGTACTTGTAGTGAGTCTGCGTTATAAGTAAGTTAATATATTAGAAAGTCCTTCTGATTAATGCTTGAGGAAGGAGAAAATCAGAGCTGATAACTCTTTTGTCATATGTTACACCTCCAAGGAATACCTAGCTGCATTGGTCCAAGAGCAAAGGGAAAAGGAAAATTAAAGAAGGAAGAAGTAAAGAAATGTAAAAAGCAAGATAAAGAGAGTGCAGAAGCATCTTCTGGAAACCACAGATAGAGGAAAAGCAGAATAAAAAACACCAAAAATAGAAAAAGAACCATAGTTTCTAGCAACATGGTGGTCCAGACAACCTAGATACAGAAGTCTGATGATGCTAAAATATTAAAATTACATTTTTAAAGCATATCTGAGCTGGAATTAAAAGAAGTTCTTAGAGGCTAAAAAAGAACAGAAACTGTGAATCCAGAGAGGAAAGCATGGGCCAGAGCTATCTGCCAAGTCTTGATGGTCTAGCATTTACAGGGATGAAAGACAAAGCCTGAGAACCAGAGAGGAGCAAGATATGGGAGTAGAGTCTCCTTCACAAATCTGAGAAATCCCCACCCACCAAATGGCAGTATTCTCAGTGGGAAAAACCACTTGGCAGAAGGACACTTTAATTCTCTTTGCATTTACCTTGACTCCGAATTGAATGGGGGAAAAAATTCTCCCTAAGATGCCTACCCACAAACACAAATATGGGGCCCCAAATAAAACCTCAGAGTACAATTTAGATTAAAGTGAGTCTATGCTGGCAATGCCCCAGGTGTAGCAGCAAACCCAAATTCTCTCTCAAACAATAAAGTTTAGTCTTTGATCTTAAAGAATGCCAAAGAGAAAACTCCAAGGAATAAGAGTTCACAGTTAAAGCTCTCTAAACCCCTGTATGTGTCTATGAAGTCTAATAAGAAAAAAAAAACTGTAAACAGACCCTCAGATATTGGAATTATCAGACACAGAATAACATGCCCAGATTTTATGATCCAGATATATACTCTGGATAGGCACTGGCATATACCCCCAGGATGGATGTAAAAGAATATTAATAGCATCAATTTATTTAATAGCTTTAACTGTAATCAACCTAAATTTTCCATCAACAATAGATGAGATACGTAAAGTTTGGTATATTTATTCAGTGGGATATGTACCGTCTGAGCCCTTAAAAAGTAATAAATTATAGTTATGTTTATCAACATGGTTATATATCAAAAATATTGAGGAAGAAAGGCAGCCATAGAAAACTATATCAAGTATGTTTCTATTAATATAGATTTCAAAAGCAGCACATTACTTAGGAGAGCATTCATATGTATGTAAAAAACATAATAATAAAGCAAAGGATTGATTGAGATAAAATTCGCTACAGTGGAAGAAAATCTTGGAGAAGCCTATAAGTCTGAGTGGAAGGACAGAGGTGTCATTTTTTAAACTACTCAAACCATGTATGTGCATTGTACATTCTTTGGATGTGTGGTAATTTTCCAATAATAAGCAAATGCAAGTAGCAATTAGAAGAAAGAGCTGATGGAGTCAAGATTTAGGCTGAGTTTGAGGAAGAATTTGAGAGTCTTGAAGTGAAAAAGGAAAAAGGTTGAGAGAAAGAGAAAATGGGGTTTGATTTAGAGTGTTGCCGTGTATTTTGAGTGTAATTTCCCTTTGGCATTTTCTTGAGAGAGAGTAATAATGATGTACTACTTTTTATTTATTTTTGGATGCCTGAGTGAAATTGCTGTGAATGCAATCAAGCAAGAAACAAGGCAATTCAAATTTATATGGATTACAACCTCTCTTGTTTGTATTTGTTTGTTTGTGTAAGTTTTTCGTGATAGGAAAAAAGTGAACCTCCCTCAGCTACTTGTTCCCCCACTTTATCATGTTTTTTTTTAAATCTCATTTCTGCTCTCTCCCCTCATTAGTTCCATGTACTATAATCTCATAATATGTATGTTTTGAATATCATCATGTACTATTTCCTCATTTCTGAGACAGCTTATCATATAATTCTTCAAAAAGTTGGTGGCATTGCATAATTAACACATACTTTAATGGATATGCTAATTTTCCACAAAATAAACAAACAAACAAAAAACTCTCTGCTTTAAAATTGATGGATGATATGGACAAAAAGTTAAGAGGCGGTGTGGGAAAGCTGAAGGGATTAAGAAGTACAAATTGGTAGTTACAAAATAATCGTGGCGATGTAAAGTACTGCATAGAGAATATAGTCAGTATATGGTAATAACTATGTGTCATGCCAGGTCACTACTGGACTAGGCAGAGAGGTTACTTCTTACAGTATATAAATGTCTAACCACTAAGGTATACACCTGAAATTAGTACAAAATGATATTGAATGTCATCTATAATTGAAAAATTTAAAAAGGAAGGGGAAAGGTGAAGGGGAATAAGAGATTCAAATTTCCAGGTATAAAACAAATGAGTCACAGGGATGTAATGTACAGCATAGGGAATATAGTCAATAATATTGTGATAGCGTGGTACAGTGTCAGATGGTTGCTGGACTTATCTTTGTGATCACTTCTTTAGGTATATAAATGTTAAATAACTATGGTACATACCTGAAACTAATATAATATTGTACTTAGCTATATTTTAATAAAAATCTTTAAAATAAAAAAAAATTGATGGATAGTGACTCTAAATCAACATCCATTGAAGGTGGAAAAAATATGAAAATCAATTATTGACTCATTCCTTTGTCTGACTCAAGAGTACACAAATGTATTTCCCTGTCCCTGGATTCACTGAGTATTAAAATGGTAACATCTCCTCAGGTAAGTAGCCCCTGCTTTCTGACATTTTCCTCTTCAACCCTCTGTTCATTCTACTCTACTCAGAAAAAAATCTGTATTTCTTTACCTACCAGTGTAATCTGCTCATTTAAAGGTTTCTACCAATGTCCAAACTGACAAAGGTAACAGCCAAAAAATTGGGATGTGATAATTGAATTATAACATAAAAAATAAGGTTTTGTTTAAAAGAGACAGATCTAATATATAATCTCCAAGAGTGCATGGAGTTCATGCTTATTCATTCATGATGAACCATAATGATTTAGTTATTGGATTTAACATATTTTTGATAACTGTATCTTACAGATAATAGAAGATGAGTTTTGGGGGTTTTTTGGGTCCCCCCCCCAAAGAGATGACATTACATAATAGAAAGAAACAGAACTTGGCATGACAAAAACCTAGTGGGTCCAAGCCCTAGAGTTCCTATTTATTAACTATGAAACTCTGGGAAAACCATAACATCTGAGTCTGTTTCTTAATGTCTAATAATGATACTTTTGGACATTAATAACATGAACAGCTATGAGGTACCAGTCACTATTGTTCTAAGCACTTTATATACACCGGAGGTGCCAAAAAAATGTACACATTTTAAGAGATGTTATCGATGTATTACTTTTCAAAATTGAATTGAATTATGGTAGCAATGTATAGTATGACATTTGCTCAGAAGATGGAGTTAATCAAATGAATGCTAGCATCATTCATTGTATTACAATTTTAATAGTTTTTTTTTCCTTTCTTAAAATGTGTATACATTTTTTTGGCACCCTATGTGTTAACTCTCAAAATAACCCTAGGAATTAGGCAATATTATTACCCCCATTTTGAACAGATGCAGAGACTGAGGCACAAAGAGAAAAATAACTTTATAGACATGGACTTGTACATTTAGTGCCAGAGCCAGGTTTTGGATCTAGGCGATAGCTGGATAGAAGGAGGGATGGATAGACAGACAGACTGACAGACAATGGATGGATGGATGGATGGATGAATGGGCAGGCAAATGGTAATAGAAAAGAAGATGAGGCAGTCTTTCTTAAATGTATCACACGCATTCCTGCCTCATAGCTATAAAACATCAGTTAATCTTTTATTGACACCACAGGACTGCCACCATGAGTGCATTTACTACACACTGTTGTACCACAGCAATGCTCTCAAGGGGTTGCAAGATGGGAAGGGTGTCCTGCTCCCATCCTGTCTGCTGTGGTACTGGAGTGTGTCCTTGTAGAGACAACCGCAGACCATGACTTGAGGAAAGGGCAATGGAAGTTATATTTGTTGCATACGCACAACATATCTGGCAGTGTGACCATTTTTCTCCATATTTTATTTAGGCAGATTTTATTATCACAATTTTACATAAGGAAATTGAGGTTCAGGGAGACAAAGAGACTTAACCAGTGTAGCACTACTCTTAAGTGGTGGAGACAAGATTGGAGTGCAGAATTAGCTGCTCCCAAAGTCTGTCTCCACTCATTATGCACACACGCTACCTTGGAGTGAGGCTAGGGCTGTGGGTGGAAAGAGAAATTCTGAATGATGAATGCATTTGATTCTACTAAGGATCAGTGTATATGCTCATGCCATATGATATTTTAGTAACACTAGTTTAGGACATATATAATAAAATTATAGACTTCAAGTAGGATGAAAAAGTAATTACTACGTAGACCTTAGGATCCTACTGTTTGGTCCAAGATTTTGTAGGGAAAACACAAAACAATATTTGATTACCGGCTCAAACTGTTATGTTTCTTGTACTTTGCCTCTCAACTAACTTTGTTTACTGTAAACAAGGATTCCATCTTAGAGTTCCTGTTCTTCAGTTGGAAAAAAAATGTCTAAATATGATTATGAAAATAACTGAAACTGTGTAATATTATAGGGTAACTTAGAAGCTGATTAATTAACTGTAGTTTATATAGAAAAGGATTTTGCTAAATTTAGAGTTTTTTAAAGGAGAATTCACATTTCAGGAAAAGTTCATACTCTAGTAGCTGGGGCTTTTGAATCAGATGCCATGGTTGAACTCAACTCTACCACTTAACTATTCATAAGATCTTGAGCAAGGTAATTAGCCTCACTAAACCGTAGTTTTCTTATCTTTAAGATGGATGTAATAATTGTATCTACATCATAGGGTTGTTGTATTAAATGACATAACATGTGTAAAGCACTTAGCACAGTACCTCATACATGCTAAGGGCTCAATAAATTATAGCAGCTCATATTCATATTGATAAGATTAATAACAGACATGTGATTTCCTTCATTTTATTTATCATAACTATTTAAGCAATACTTACTATTTTGGCATGTGTGTGTGTGTGTGTGTGTGTTTGGGTTTTTTTTTCAAATGGAGAAATAGAAGTACTGTGATCCTAACTGATTATATCCAGTCATAAAATTAGTATATGAGTTGAAGGAAATACTTATATGTAAATATTTTAGATAGAGCCATATTTAATAGACATTGGTACATGCTCTGGTTGGTACAGATGCCATATTGAAAGCCATTGCTTAGGAGAGCAGAGCTCTTTATAAGAGTTCTTGGTTGACCTTCATGTCTGATTCTTTTTATATTTGTTATACTTGGGCTACAACATATCTAAATTTGGAAAATAATTTCTTGCTTTATTCAATACATGTCTCAGATAGAATAAGGCCCTTGGCTCTGAAGTGCTCAGAGAATTTTTATTCAAATTATGATGCTTTGTATTTTGAGCCATATATGTGTATATGCATTTTCCACTTTGACCTTGGTCAAAGATCTCAATTTAGGTTTGTTTTTTGATATAAAACTCAGCATAGCTATCATGCATTCCATCATTAGAATAATACTTTATGATTATACAACAAATGTCTTTCTCCTGAAGTTGATATTTTAATAAGGGTGGAGTGCATCTGAAACTTATATCACATTACAAACTGCACATATTGCCAAACCTTAAAAACACACTAGGCACAAGAGGGAGGTTTTTCTTTTTAGTGGAATCTGATATTATCTGAGTTGTTACTCTTAGGTTTACTGGGTATTTTTATTTGCTTTATAAATATATGTTTGCTAAAGCATAATAGTTTTATTATTGTAATAAGTTTATGTAGTTCTTTGAACCTACATTGTTAAACACAAAAGGATAGTAAAGTTATATTAAACAGGGTTTTAGAATCATGAAATGCATATAAAATTTATCAACTTTTTTTGTATGTCCTGAATTCTGGAAGATGTACTTCAGAATCACAAGTACGTGCGGGCATTAGGATGTGAGGAGGCAAATCATATTCTAGTTTAGGATCTCTCTCTGGAGCCAGATTTAGTTTTAATGAAACTCAGAACTTGAAGGGTAGATATGTTATATAAATAAAGCTAAGTTCCTTCCCCACCAAGGCTCTGGGCTCAGCTATGATATTAGATCTCTGGACATGCATGACCCATTCTCTCCAGGAAGCACCACATAGGGAATGAGTTTCCAGGTCATTCTAAGATAGGTAAAATTATCTATACATTACTGACAATGGGAATTTTTCATGAATTCAAGAACAGGCCTGGACATAAAGCAACATAAAATTCAATAGAAAATCTTTTTTTTTTTTAAGATTTTATTGGGGAATTGGGGGAGGGGAACAGTGTTGGGGAATCTGGGGAAGGGGAACAGACAAGTTGCTGTCGTTTTGTTCTTCAGTCTAGTTGTGGAGGACGTTGCTTCACTGACCCAAGTTGGCACCATCATTGCGTTCTTCCTGGATGAGGCAGATCTGTCATTGGCCTCTGGACAGCTGCTCACGGAGGCTCTTGGCAGCTCACACCAGCTGCCAGCCGCTCACACTGGCTGTTGGCCACACATGGCAGCTTATGGCAGCCCACTGCAGCAGGGGCTGCAGCCCACGCTGTCGCCGGCGACCCACAGCAGCCCAGCTCCAAGTTGAGCTGTTGTTCACCATCTTAGCTGTAGAGGGCAGTGTCACTGGCCCTCATGTGGCATCCGACTGGGGCCCTGCTGCTCAGAGCTGGCGTCCCAAGCCAGCTCTTAACCAACACGCCACTCAGCCGGCTCCAATAGCAAATCTTTTAACTGCACTTCCACAATGGCTGATTTAGAGAACAAAGTTGGAAATATAGAAATATCAAAATAAGATTTATGTGCCATACGGCATCTGAAACAAGAGAGAATGCATAATAAAATAACCTGGAAACTAACTTAGAAATAGCAGCTCTCAGGACTAAGTATTATAGTTCCATCAAGAAAATTACTAAATGTCATCACTGAGCTTTAAAGGAGAGAAAAGAGGCAAGGAGAAGGATACTAATGGATAATTAGAAGGATGAATAGCCTGATTAGACTCTTGGAATAATAACGTTGTATGTGTGAATAGCTCTTCACTGTTTACGAAGCTCATTCAAGTATCTCATTTGATTGCCATGATCACCTAATAAAAAATACAGTAGGAATCATCAACATTTTATAGCTGAGAAAAAAATGAAGGAGAAAGAAGGTATATAGCTGCCCAAGGTCTTAAGTAGTGAACTTGAACTGAGGCCTTCAGACCCCTAATCCAGAGCCTTTTTCTGTCACCGCATATCCAAATTCCCAATTTCACAAGTCTCATTTTCCTATATTTAATGTAAGTTCACCAACGCTATAAAAACACACAGTCGCTAAGCTCTATTATCAAGGTATTTTGGTTTGGCTTTCAATTGAAGGCTTGCTCCCATCTATTATAGATATAATATAGTATTGAAGGGTTTGGTTACATGTGGGGCTCTCTAAAATATATGCTTTCTGTACACACAACCACTTCCTGATTCCAGATTGAAATATGGGACAAATCACAATAAAACCATAACTGTAGAAAAACACAACAAAATGGGACAAAGCAGGAAACGATGGCACCATCTCACTCACTGATTCCTAATGCTTGGGCTGGGGGAACACTGCAAAGAAGGTCCTGCTTGGATATGTTGTGGCTGCAGAAGTGAGAGGGGACCTGGCAGTCAGGAAAAGCCTGATGAAAGCTATCTGTATGATCCTCCTGGAATCCTTGATCTTCTGAACTTGCTGCTGTGATTTCTAAAATTATAGGGTTAAGTTGGATTATTTCTATTGTAGAATCCCTTCCCCTCCAACTCTAGAATTCAATTACCTTTAGTTGAGCCTCCCGTTACCAAAAAAAGTTGATCATTATCATGTTGTCAGAAAAAGACTTCTGAATTAACTGTCTCAGCTGACATTTGCTGAGCATTCACTCTAGCCTAAGCACTGGCTGAAGAGCTTGCCCTTTTTCTGTAAGGTCTGGATTTTAACCTACTATTGGGTTGTCAGAAAAGTCATGATGCATTTTTGCAATGAAAAACAGGAAAAAAAAGTCATGACTTTTCCAACAACCCAATATATACATGCAAAGAAAATGTAACATAGTTTTATGAAATTATTTAATCTTGATAACAGGTCCCCCACTCTGCTCTACAGATAGTGGAGGAACTTATGCTCACCTTTTAGGGTTCTAGTCATCTCCATTCCGTTTACAACAGTTCTTTTATATATTCTCTCCTTTTCTTCCTAAAATAGAATCTAAGTGCAAACTGGTTTATCTCTGTTTTTGTGAGGTCAGCAGAGGTGTCAGAAACCCTGCCAGCTGATTCTCAGGCTTCCATTGTCCTCTATGAGAACCTTCCGTTAGCCACCTGACAACTGCCAGAGCAGATCTTCTAGAATCAGGGAAAATTTGGAGATCTAAACTCAGCACTGCTCCCAACTCCACTCCATGGACACTCTAGCCATGAGTTCTATTCCTGTGCTCCTGCGATAAGGTGGACAAGTTATTTCTTAGCACCCTGAAGGCTCCTCGGGGTACCCCCACCAGTATCATGGCACTCAGTCTGCAGTGAGTCAGCCCCCTAAGTGGTGAGAGCATGCGTCTTTTCTGGGAGAAAAGACCTTCTTTCTCCCCTTTCTCTTCTGAATAAGAGTGGCGGGAGGAGGCAATAAAGACGGCTTTTGTTCTCTCATATCTGCTGGCTGTGCCATATCTGCGTAAGGCCACTAAATGAAAGGAGAAGGGACCTACTTTTAGTTCTGCCTTTGGCCTAGGAAATGATTTTTTAACCAAATAAAAATTCAAGGACTGTTGTTTGGGGACTAGAGGAAATCATGTTTATGAAGCGCAGGTGTCAGGCGCATAGTAAACACTCAATATATAGTAACTATTTTGAGCTATTTTTTCAAAGTATAATGAGAATGAGCAAGTAGAGACCTGGAATAAAGACATCTTTCAAGAATCTTGGCAATATAGCCAGAGAGGGAAATAGAATTGAGGAGGCTTTTTAAATTTTGCTTGTTTGTTTTTGCTTTTATTTTAAAGATGGGGAGATATAAGTATAACTTTATTGATGCCTCAGCTCATACACCAAAAATTGGCTTATTTTATCAGTATGTCACAGTAAAAGAAGCATATTGAAACAGAAAAAATAATTTGTCTTTATTGACATCTTTTCCATGATGCTAAAGCACACCCATATCAATCCCCTGGCACTATCTCATTTCTCATTCCCCATCCTCTCAGAACAAACTTCCTGCCCCCTTTACCTTCTCCCTCTTCCTTTTCTCCCTTCTACTCCACCCACGTTTATTATGTACATTACCTTCACCTCTTGTTCACTAAGTCCTTTTCTTCCTCTTCCTCTCTGGTCAGGTCACCCCCTGACCAGTCCCCTATTAATAATCTTTTGGTCCATCACAAAGGCTAGTGGGATCAAGACAGGGGTGGGGTTAGAAATAACTGAGAGAGCAGGGTCCTTTGAAAGAACGGGACTGGGAGCCAAGGTGAAGGAATTTGCTTTGGGCTGCAGGACACTTGAGCCTCTGCAACTAGAGAGAAGCAAGGAGAAACTGGTGGCGAGGCAGCCGCTCAGGAGGGCTTGGGAACTTGAGGAAACTCCTGACCTATATCTCTAGTTTTTTTGTTGTTGTTGTTAAGTTGGAGGCAGGGTCATCTTCTGAGAATGAAGATGGCTATCACTGAGGCGAAGACCTTGATGCTACTGAGATAAAGCAACGGGACAGCCATGGATAGCATGGAAGAGGAAGCCGAGGGAGCTGCCCAAGAGTCTACAGGCTGCCTGGAAAGTTCAGGAATAAGATAAGGGAAACCTTGATTTTGTAAGGGATGAGAGGATAAGAACATAGAAAATGATGAATATGGGATATAGGTAAGAGAAGACAGAAAGTATGTCATGGAGCAAAAATCAAAAGGCACGATTACTCCAAGGAGGTGTAAATGTGAACGAGGAAATTAGGAAATGGGCAGCATTTTCCATATTTGCATTCTTGGGCCATTTCTTTTACTCCGTCATCCCAGCGGGAATTAAGTGCTTTCATTAAAATTCCTCTTCCTGTTTTCCTATTCCATGGGCATAAAGAAATAAACCACATACTGAATGGGATAGCTAAGTTGGGGCAGTACGCAGGGGCTGTTAAAATAAAACATGTTGACTATTTTCCTACTTTCTCATTTTTCTCTTTCTTTCTTTATCCTTGCTGTCGCCTTTCCCTTATGTTCTTATTTCTTCATTCATTGTACCTATTTTAAGATTTCTCACTGTTACTGTAACAGGCTTTCCTCCATTGACTTACTCCCTAAGCTTCTCTGTTTAGTTGAATTTGTTAGTATACGGAAGAATTCAGAAAGAAAATAGGGAAAGGATGGCAAAGACAAAAGTTACAAGCGATTGACTAAATGAGAAATCAGAAGTTTTAGAATGAATACACAATTTATAAGACAGAAAGAGCATGTATAATAAATTGGGGGAGAATCAAAATGAGTAGAAAATATGAGATATAGGAAGAGACTTAAAAATTAGGAAAATAAGGGAATGCAAAAATTAAGGAATACATATATATGCCTTAAATGGATACTATAAAGCAAATTTAGTTTAATATTCCTTCCCTCCAAACCTTACCAGTAACCCTAATAGTTATTTTTGAGTTATAAATAATGTTTTAATTGTTCATTTTACTTTTCTGGTTATCCCTCCTAGGAAAAGAACATAAAATGTTGCTACTTTTTACATTAGGCAAAGAGCAGTTTAATGAAAAACTTGGGAAAGGAAGAAAGTGTACATTTTCATGAATAAACTTCTAAACGACTCAGTCAATCTGGAGAGTTCACATTTTATACATTAGTGCTTCATTTTTAAAAAAGAATTCTCATGTTTTTCTCATTAAGGCTAAATTCACCTCCATTTCTATCCATCCCATTTTCCTCACTTATTATCGTGCTTCAGGTGATCGCATACCGCAAACAAATGCAGCACAAGCTGCTACAAAATGGAGTGAGAGGAATTGGTCATTTCCCTTTATTCTAAGAAGAACCGTTTATTCTAAAATAGCTCTAGTCATCCCGGCCGGAGTTGAGGGAAAACCCATGTGGATAGTATGTGGTTCCTGCTGGTCCGGCTCCTTTGTCTCACAAGGTGTGCTAGCATATTTGAGTATTTATTTGGTTTTCTCTTGTTGTCTCTAGACCGTTCAGTTCTCCTCCTGGCTGAAATCATGCAAGTGGAATGCATTTGAATGGGTGGAAATAATTTGAGTGAAATGATAATGTTCATATGTTTGACCTAAATAATGAAAGCTTCCACTGAGCTTAAAGTGATTAAACATTTTCTACAGCTTGGCCTTCAGGACACCCGCTGACTGAAGTCAGATCAGACCTCCTTCCTATAAGTGGCTTTAATATGTGCAAAGGATAGACTAGGCGTTTAGGGTAATCAGTAGATTATTTTTTTGTTGGTCTATTTATCTTTTCACTCAAGTTTAAAGGTTTGTGCTGTGCAAAGTGAATAGCTCTTTGCATCTGGTATTTGAAAGGTATGGTACTAGTATTCCTAATAACTGCCAATGATCACGTGCCAGGCATTGTGTGGGGTATTTTATGCTTAGTTTGTTTTTTTTGAAGCAACTATTTGAGGCAGGTATTATTAGTCCTGTTTTATAAATGGTGAAGCTGAGGCTTGGAAAAGTTAAGGTCTTGCCCAAGGTCACATGGCTCCTTGGAGGGGAGCCATATGTGAATCTAGGGCATTCTGACTCCACTCCACGCCATCTCTGCAGGTGGTGTAATCCCACTTGGCTGGGTGACAGTAGGAGAATGGAGCAGAAAGCTTCACCTGGAGAAGAAAGAATGTTCTCTTTCAGAGAATAAAACATGTCCTTAATGAAATGTGTGCATAAAGCTGGAACTTAGGCTTAATGAAGGGCCATGGTGTCTTTGACTCTGTAAACAAGGGAAGGAAATGGAGCCCATTTTAAAAACTCTATCACTGGGAGCTTATTGAGAACAGGGGAGGAGAGAATTGAACTTTGACTCTCTTCCCATTTTCTTGGTGAAGTATTTCTGTATAATCAGTGAGGATCATTTTAAAGACAGCCAAA
This sequence comes from Hipposideros armiger, assembly GCF_001890085.2. Taxonomy (NCBI): domain Eukaryota; kingdom Metazoa; phylum Chordata; class Mammalia; order Chiroptera; family Hipposideridae; genus Hipposideros; species Hipposideros armiger. The sequence continues at coordinate 903,801 of NW_017731644.1, read as the reverse complement.
GGATAAAAGAAAGAAAAGAAAAAAATCAATGTTTGCACCTTTTATTTAAAGTATAGTGGTTTTAGATGTTTCCTCTTTCCCTTCCATAGCCTGTAAAATACTATTTCTAGACAGCTCAATGAAATATTTTTCCTGTACTATATCTTGGCTCTTTCCCGAGGGCTTCTGCTTTTCTAATGACTGCTGGCATACAGAGGCGATAAACCAGATTCACGCAATGATTGTGTAGATTTTCAACCTGCTGCTAGAGAAATCTGACAGGTGGCAGGTAGTTTGCTCCTTCTTACAAAGTAGCTTGGAAAAGGCCTGGCTTTAAAAACTGAGAACTTTCCATGATTATGTGTCTTCTATGCTGGCAAATATTGGGTTGTCAGAAAAGCCATGATGTATTTTTTCTATGTTTTTCATTGCAAAAATGCCTCATGACTTTTCTGACAACCCAATATAAAAGAGTAGCTCCAATTCTGGGATCTATTAAGTCTTTAAGAGGCTAGCGAAGATGTTTCCCTGCTTTGAACTCCAGGGGTGCTCATATCGCCAGTGGCCAAGCATCCTGCCACGTATCTCAGTTTTACCACATGGGACTCTGTAATTCCGAATTGTTTGGAAATTTTAATTTTGCCAGAATTCTGGCAAGTGAGACGACTCCAAAACTCATGTCTAAATTTAGCCACTTTCCCTCTCCACTGTGGTAAGATGACTTTTTCTTTTCTTTTTTTTTTTAATAGCAAAACTGCTTTAGATTGGGAAGAGTGGGAGGAATGTTTGTTTTGGAGAGCCTCTCCAGACCCATGGAATCTTACAGTACAGAAAGGAAAGAAATATCAGTATCTTCAAAGACATGAAGGAGCCATAAAACCCAGAGCCTGTTTAGGGATATGTTCATGGCAGGAAGGAGACCGGTGCTTCCGGACATATCCTGAATAGGTGTGAGACTGGGTTATGAACAACGTCACAGTTTACTTCTCGTGGTTTCCATGAAATTGCTTCTCAGTCCTGCTGAACACCTAGTGGGAAGAAATCCCCACTAATAAAGTTCTAAATTATGATGAACAGTACTCATTATAACACAGCTCTGGCAGGCTGGCCCTTTTTATAAGATGGGTTTCCAGAGGGTGATCTGATGCCAAATAGAAGGTTGGAAAATACAAGGAGGGAGCTTGTGAAACTTCAGTAGACATGCACTTGAAATAGAATACCAAGCAATAGAACATAGCTGAGGGAGAATATGGAATAATATCCTTACGCATTTTCTTAAATGTAGTAGAAAAGGGACAGATAGGCTAGATTCCATTTCTGGTCCCACAATGTACAAATGGTCCATATGGGAAGTTCCTTAACTGCACTGAGGTAAACCTTCTTCATTTGTTAATGCCTATGTTACAGTGTTGTGGAGTTTTTTTGGTGAGTGTGTATTAAATATTAAATTGTTAAATATTAAAAATGTTGCTGTTCTGCCATACTTTTATATACCCATTGCCTTTCCCTCATTCATCAGGTGGCTTTCTGTAGGCACTGCTCTGGGACCATACAGCCATCAGCCGACCACAGAGATGAGTCAGGTCAGCCTATACCAGAACTGTCCAGCTGACCCAGAGGATCATCAGAAATTATTAAAAAGTCATCCTTATTCTAAGCCACGGAGTTTCAGGGTTGTTTGTCACTGAGCAATAAGTAATAGATGTGAGACTTCTGAGACGAAAGAACAACCCTGATTGACTATCCCATTTGACTGAAGCGGAATCTTGTATTAACCAACTATTTGCCCCAGAAAGACTGTTTTAAACTGAGAAACACCACCCCAACTCAAAATGACACATGTAAAGTAGTTGTTTCCACTAGAGGGAATGTGAGGATCTGTGATGTGGTTGAGTTCAGATATGGAAGAGTAAAGAAATTGCATCCCCGTGCTCCTCAAACTTGAGTGTGCACCAGTCACCTGAGATCTAGTTAAATGCAGTTCTGATTCAGTAGATCGAGGTCTCTAGATCACTGTCCAGGTTCCACATGTCTAACACATTGCCAGGTACTGTGGGTGCCACTGCTCCGTGGGCCACACTTTACATAGTGAGGCTTTACATTACCAAATGCTTGGGACTTGGTCGTGGTAAATGATGCTCAACAAATGTTCTCTCCTTCCTCCTTCAATGCCAGCATCTCTCTCTTTCATAGCTCCCCAGGAATTCTTAGGCGAAGAAATTAGACACCCCACACACACATACACTCAACTCCCTCATGTCCATCGGGAATGAGTTTCCTCCACCACTGTCATATGTTTCCATCCTTCAGCCCCTGCAATCTCATGAGAACATGTGCCGTCTACTGCGCTGCTTGGATCTGATGTCCTTCTAGTCAACCCCAATGGATTATTCTAGTTCTTCCTCCCTTTGACATTTCTGCTTCATTTGTCACTATTGACCATTTCCTTACCCTCGAATTGTTCTCCTCTGTTGTTCTGCTTACTGAATCCTCCTGTTTTTGCTTATTCATCTCCTGGGTCACATTACTCTCTCCTCGTCTTCTCTGCTATCCCCCATTCTCTCTCTACACTCTTTGTAAACATCTTGCAGAGAACCACTTATATGTACATCTTCTAAATCTAGGCTTTGGACCTTTATCTCCCAGTTTTTTGTTTGTTTTTTTTCTGCTCAGTAACAAACATTCATCGAAGCCCTCCTACTGTGCCCGACTCCCTGGGAATACAAACACAAATCCTGCCCTCTAGGAGCACACAGTCAAATGGGAACAGGCTATAGGCAAAATTTGGAGCGGCAGGTCATTTAAAGGAGGCTGTGATGGAGATCTGGGCTAGTTTTCTCCTTACCCACCAGAGAAAGTATGACCCAATACTTGGGTCAGTTTTCTTGGGTCAGTTGTCTTGGACAATTTTCTGGGCTTCTGGCTTTATCATCTCTCCAGATTCCCACATTTGCCTCCAACATGGAGTGTTGCCAGACATCAGTTGAGGGCAGGGATGGTGTGACTCATTCTGTGGTGAAATGAATCAAGTGTCTCCTCTGCAAGTAGTGAGGAATGTTCTTTTCTATGGATTTAAAAGATTTTGCTTTACTTTTATGTTACTCCTTCAATTTACTTCGAATAATACATTAGTTAGGATGAATTCTTTTGATGTTCCAATGTTTCATTTGATTAATATATAATCATAGAGAATGAAGCTCCGCCTAGCCCTTCCTTTTATAACACAGTTTCCATACAAGAGTCCCAAAAGCTTTTAGTAATGTTAGCTGTAAAATGAGCAATAAGTTTTAACTTCAAGTATGAAAAGAATAATGATCCACCTTTAAAATTGCAGCCCTCTTTTTAAAAAGTAAAAAATTAATTTTTAAATCCTTGATATATGATGAATTGTGGGTTTCCCTACTGCAGTAGTATTTGGCTGACATTTCACTTTACGCTTGTCACATTTATAGTCCCAAACTAACAACACATGGTGCAGGAAGGGAATTATAGGCAATTGGTGGCAGGATTTGTTTTAAATGACATGAGAATGTCGATTACTCATTCTTGTTTCACAAGTAGCTTTCCCCCCACCTGCATCCTCTCTATTCCAAGCTAAAATGATAATAATAATTTTATGGCAGCACATAAATGCCAGTGAGGTCAAAGACTGTATAGTAAAACAAATGTCCGAAAACCATTCATTCATAATATCTGTGCTTAACAAATTCTTTTTAACTCGGTGGAACATTTAGCTCTAACTGCTTTCCTCTTTGTTGTAGGAATAGTCTTCTTTTAGGGTTCACTGTCTAGAAGAGTTGTTTGATAAAAAGGGTTGAAAAATATTATTTTAAAGAAAGTTGAAAATAACACTGTTGGTTCATGGAAAATGATCACTAGTTCTACCATTTCAGAATAATGGCAACAGAATGACACATTGCTGAGTGTTGAATCTTTGATTTGATATGGTTCAGCTTTTTAGCCCTCCATGGTTTCTCAACTGTGATGGTTAGTGGTGAGGTAATTACTGGAGCCAGGCATAATTAGGGACTATATCACATTAGAGACTCCGGGATCCTCTGGGTTCAGACTTGTTACTCTGTTCTAAGGTAGCAGTGTCCCTCCCCACAAATTTGCTGTCAGAATTCCTTGTGCAAAATTTTAAATATTTTTCTCCTCTCAGAGAATATTTAGATTTTCTTTATTTAATAAAGGGCTTCTCTTTTCCCTTTCAGTTTTTAGGCAGGATATATGTTTACCTGAGCAATTTCAGCAATTTTGCCTAACTTTATCTGAAATTGCTTTTGTTTCTTATATGCCTAGCTCATAATTTGTTCTTCTAGCTCAACATTTCTTCTTCACTTTGTGGCATTTTACAATGAATTATAGTGTACCCTGCATTCATTGTATCTCCTTTTATATTTCTCTCTTAATCATTTTAGGACCATTCAAACTGACTTCACAGGGTTTCTTTGCTATTTCACATTTCTTCTCAGAAATCTTTCTCACTTATTCTTAGTGTGATGAGCTGAATCACTTTAAAATGATGTTCTTTAGCACTCATCTTCCTTTCTTAAAAGCCTCAAATCCATTTTACCGCATATTTACCCAAAATTTCGATGCTTCCATGGACAAATATCAAGATGCCCAAAAGAACATGTCAGCACACATCCAAGGTCTTATAAATGATGTGGGAGATGAATATTCATTGATGTAGAAAGGATGCTCAAGGAAGAGTGTTAGTGAAGAAATAATGTTCTAAAATCATCATATACAATGGGATCCCATTTTTATGTATTTACATAGAACCTATTAAATATTTTATATTGTTAATGTAATGTGTAGAAATACAACCTTTAAGGATTGGCACCAACACAAAAAATAATTTAGTGAATTATTTTAAACATATGAAATGTACAGAGATAATATAAATAAATAATATCATGGCCAAATACTTGTGTGCCCACTTCCAAGTTTATTCAGTCTTAGTATTTTGCCATATTGGGTGGAGATATATTTTAAAAGATATATATAGCAATGCTGCTTGTTTTTTTCTCTTAAAATTGTATGTTTGATATTTATCCATGCTGACACATATAGTTCTAGTCCGTTTATTTTCATTACAGTATAGGATTCTAATGTATGACTATATAGTCATGATTAATCAATTCTCCTATTGATAATTGATAAGCATTTGGGTTGTTGTTTCCAGTTTTGTGTTGGTTGTAAACATTGCAAATGAAGTTACTAACTTTCCATATATGTTTTTATTATCTTTTTATTATTGACTTTAGATTTAATTATAGTCACAGAACGTTATCTGTATGAGAATAATTCTTTAAATTTTCTTTGAGCCTTAGGTCATGGTTACTTTTTTAACAGCTCAATGTAGGCTTGAAAAGAGTCTAGTCACAGTCTAGAAGTTGGGTGCAGGGGTGTGAATTGGTTGTGCACATATTCTGTCTTCTAACTTTTAGTTTGATGTGTCAATTAATGACATAATTTTTAATCACCCCCTAAAATTCTCAATTTCTTCTTATAATTCTGGATATGTTTACTTTATGTATTTTGAGGCTCTATTTTTAAGTACATAAACATTCAGAATTGTTGTATCTTTCTGCTAAAGAAACTTATTCTTTTTTGATATGTAATGATCCTCTATGCTTATTAATGCTTTTTGCTTTATTTTGTCTAATATTAGCATAACTAGGCTTGTCTTATTTTGGATAATATTTGTCAGCTAGCTTTTCATGTCTCTACTTTCAACCTTTCTATGTCCTTGACTTCTATATATGTTTTCTGTAAAGGTATTGGGATTTTGTTATTTTTATCTAATTTAATATTCTATTTAATACATAAGTTTAATCTGTTGGCATTCATTTTTATTAATGACTTATTTGTATCTGTAGATTTTTTATTTGTGCTTTATCTTTAATAGACTTTTTTCTTTGCTGTTTTTATTTTTTTCTTGCTTCCTGAACTTTCAGCCTTTTCTTTCTCTATATTTTCACTATTCTTCCCCTCACCCCTATTGATTTGGAAGTTAAATTTTTTATTTCAATTTTTTGTTGAGTAACATTAAATTTTAACACCTATACATGATTTCAATAAGTTAAAATTAATCAAGATTTCTACATTTTTCCAAAGCAATACAAAGATAGAGACCTTAGATTGTTTTTTAACCCTAAACTACTGCTACTACTACTATTCTTCCTACTTTCCTTCTCCCCCTTCTTTATAAGAAATTGAACAGAGTTTCAAATTCTGTGTTTAGTTACTGAAGTTTGAAGACCTCTTCAAGGCTATATATTGGCCATGTCAATAAATTATTCCAAGGATTGCTTTCTGTGTATCTTCTAGAGAATATAAACTGGTTCATTTACATAAAAACCAATTTCAGTCCAGTCACCAAATTAAAATTTTGCTTTGAGCATCAAGTATATTTCCAGAATTGAGCCGGTATACTGAGGTATGAAAGGACATGCCCCAGTTTCCTCTTCTATCCTATTGAAGCAGCTATCCTACATTCTAATTACTGAAATAATTTTACTCAGACTTAGATTGGATAGTTTGCACTGTAGTTCTTGTTAGGAATATTGAGCGCCACAGATTTTATGGCTACATCCTGTGCCCAACACCCTAAGTCTGGGGGTTTCATATGTAATATGTAGCAATAAAACTTTGACAAGCCACTCATAGAAAAGAAATTTCAAAATATACATTTTCTTCATCATTATATTAACTTCTGCACACCGGAGTTAATTTTTAGTGAGTATTTTGTAATATAGGTACAAATGAACACTATTATTGTGAGAATAAAATGTAAATGCTATAAAAATAAAATAATTGAAATTATAATCTTATATGAAGTGCTTTCTAAGAGCATATATTTAGAGGCAGATACAGCTGAAGACTCCCACTGAGAGGCACAAATTGCTTCTTCACAGCAACAGCTCTGATCTTTCAAGTTTATACATAGCTTTCATTGTTCCAGAAAGGGCTTTTAAAAAAAAGAATATAAAGGAATATGTGCCGTGAGATAAATTATGAATAAGTAAGTAATGAAGTTTGAGTAAGTTAAAAATTTACCCATGAATATTTTATTTAAGCCAGAATTTAGCAAAATTTCTGCCAATAGCTCTTGTATATTTATTAGTAGCTCTCTACTTCCTAGCATCTAGTACAAAGTGGGGAGGGGTGATCGTTATATGATTCATAGTGTCCATGAGATTTGAAAAAAAGAAATTGCTCAGGGGAAGCATATCATTTCTGGCACAGAGACCAGAAAGCAATCTTTCCCCTGGGTAATCATGAAGCACTGAAATGTAGGGCACAATAATCTTGACAACCAGCACAGTAAATTCTGTGATGAGATGCACAGGCATTTTCAGTGTAGACAAGTATCATCATAAATCAACAAGACAGTCTATGGTATTGAGTTCCAAAGTGATCTGAATTTTTTTAACTATCCTTCATGCAACCTAAACTTCATTTCTCTCGTTTATCCTTTGCGGACATACTGTATGGCCGTAAGCATGAGATTCTTTACCCCATGGTAAGCATCTGGAGTACAGCTAGTCCTCCCTGTGAGTGATAGTGCAGAACCACACGCTGTAACAATCAGCTGCACTGGGTCTGGCCAATATCCTCTGAGAAGTGTTGACAAACTCCCAAGGAGAACGCCTAAGGAGTCTTCCTCACTTCCCCATGGAGGAAACAAAGATACCTGAGTTCAGGACCAACATTTTCTCAGGAAGCAACTTGGGGCTCACTTTGGGACACAGATAAATATAGAAAAATTTCCAAAAATTCACAGTGGAAGCATCCACGGAACATTAACCTTTGCTAATGTGAGTAAGCCCGGCCAAGGGAGCGCTCCAAGATAAATAGAGCTGCATAATGTAGGCTGAGATAACTGGAGGCGTTAATTTGTTTATGGGTGTTAACTATAGGCTCCGTGTTGGGGTCATCTAGTGAAAACGATTGCTTTGCCTGTAAAATGAGTGATCTACATGATCCCTTCTTCCTAGCAGTCATGAGAGATTTGGGTCTTTCATGGATCCACACCATTGCTAATTAATGTCAGCAAACATGCCCCGTGCCTATAGATGAGGCTCTCATTTCGTTGGATCTGAAACATGGTGTGCACTTTTGATATTTAAACTCATTTTTTATAGTTTCCCTGTCAAAGCTCTGATATTTAAAAGTCTATCTTTTCCCATTCAGATTTTAAAAGCCTTTTCAATATAATTCTTATCACTACACCAGAGAATATATTTTTACTGCAAATGACATCTTTGTTACTATAGTTTGCTAACTTTTATTAATGCCATTGTATTTATTTACTCCATAATTCTATCGTTAAAATTCTTTAAAATCACTAGTATTAAGCAAGATGTTACAGAGTATAGTTGGGCACTTTTTTTTCAACAGAGATCCTAAATATGTTAATTCCCTATGAGAATTGTTCTTATTATTTTTGCTTGATTCAGTGTTAACATTTCACTTACAGTTGGATGAACAAATCATTTGTTGGGGCACCTCTAGCAAGATATTTCTTCCATATATCACTGTTGTGATTAATGAAACTTTAATTGAGGTACCTCCACAAAACAAATAGAAAGCACTTTACTGTGTGCATGCTGGAACTAGTCATCATACCAGTTTTATAGAACCTGTGACTTGATGGCCCTTTTTTAGAGAAGTTCAGAATGTCTTCACGAAAGAAGTTTGAACTTCAGTTCTATTTTTCTTGAGCAAAAGTAGAAATCCTTTCTTCAAAATATTTTAATTCCTACCCAAACTTAAATGCTAGCAGGATTTTACTTAAGTTTCCTGAAAGGAAAGGCATCCTGGGATGGCTCAGATGAGAATGTTTGGAAATTTCCTGTGACACAACCATATTAAAAAGTCAGATATAAATAATTGAAATATGGACTTCTCTGACCATCATATTCATTGGCACAGGAATTATTCGCATGTTTAATACCCTATATCTCTTCCAAAATCAATGTTTGGGAATACATTTCTGCCTGAAAAAAGAGTTTTCGTTAGTTCTTAAAAATGACAAGGAGTTTTTTTGTTTATTTTTTAGCAGAAAAGACAGTGACTAACGACTGATTTGGATTCAAGTTCTGAATCAGCTACTTTGTAGCTTACCTTGGACAAGTCACCAACACTATCTAAGTCTCAGTTTCTTTCTATAATAAAAATATAATTAGTAATACTGGTCCCACCACTACTTTTCAGTGTCATTGCAAGGACCAAAATGATGTAATGTGCATGAAACCATTTAATCTATTCAATGTTGTCAACATGTTGCCAGTAGTAGCATGGAGTTAGTAAGGTGGCACTCACTAGCCCTGCTTTGTGGTACTGGATAAAGAACAGTGAAATAGGTTGTTTCAAAGTCTTCTGTGGCTCCAAACTTAGCATGTAGACAATGGCATCTTAGTGCCTGCTCTCACAACAAGCATCATTTCACTTAATCATACACCTTGACTTGGTCTGGCACACCCTCCTTGCAAGAGTGCTGCTCACTTCATTTTTTTTTATGTTACTTGGCATGCTGACAACAGTTCCATGCTGATTGCCTTTATGCTTCTCTCTGCTGTTCACACTAGCTTTCAAAACTTCTATCATTGGCCCCTGCATTCCGAGCTTCTACTCCAGACTATTTGTTGTGGTAGATAGATAGTCTATCCGACCTCAAAAGGCTCACACAATACGTATGATCCCTATGGATGGACTCAGCATTCCGAGACCATCAATTTGTGTTTACACGTTAAAATAAAGTTACAAGATAACCTCAAAAGATAGTAGACTCATTGAATCAAGCAGTCATGTAATTTGTAAAATAATGCGAAACAATTCATTTTCATTTTTTTTTAACTTTATTGGGGAACAGTGTGATGTTTTTTCAAGGATCCATCAGCTCCAAGTCAAGTTGTTGTTCTCAATCTAGTTGTGGAAGGTGCAGCTCAGTTCCAAGTCTAGTCGCCATTTGAGGGGCGGGGGTGGGGGGACAGCCCACCCCCCATGCGGGAATCGAACCGGCAACCGTGTTGTTCAGAGCATGATCTCTAACCCACTGAGCTACCCAGCCACCCCTCATTTTTTTAATGTCAGCCATTTGTTTCACCTCTCTGCACCTTAATGCCTAACTCCTTCCTTTTTCCAATTAAAAAACACTTCCAGTATTTTTTTCCAATAGAAAAAAAAATTTTTTTTCTGCCAATCTTAGGATATACCTGGGCTGGTTCACATGCTGTTCAAGGCAACAAGATGGTTTACCTTTATCTACATTTGACTACTCAGTTCATGACAATATTTACTGAGCACTTGTTGCATTCTAAGCATAATGCTATATACAAGGCACCCTTAGAGTACGTACAGCCTATTTCTAGAAAGGGGTTTCTACTTGGATTATTTCAGTCAGTTTGTTGAATAAAAGAATGAATGAGTGAGAGATTAAACATTCTATAAAGTTTACTTCAAATTACAAAGTCTATGAGTCTATGATATTCATATACATACATAACTATTATTACAGACTGTATACATATATACTTTTTTATTTTTTACTGGAATTATAATCTGGACATTAAAAAAGTGCTGTTGCTCTTATATTCCACTTAATTGCCTATGAATATATTATTTCCTCTATTTGTTCAGGAGAGGTCATGGTAGGTCTCACTTGGGAGTGATTAAAGTGCATGTAAGGAGTAATGGGGTGACCAACCATAATGGTTTCCCCAGGGGTCACCCAGCTGTGTCACTAAAAGTCCCATGTCTTGGGAGACCCCTCAGTTTTGGGCAAATTGGGATGGTTGATCACTGTAGGTAACTGTCTGGGTCCCATTTCTCCTTGCATCTTGCCTCATAAACTTAGGAAAGGTATTAGAGAAGACAGTGTGGTTGGGTTGACTTCCAACATCCATTTCACTCCAGTAATTTCTCACCCCTTTGCCAGTGTTTGGTTAGAGGTGGGAATGTCTAAGCCAGCCTGGGTCAAAGAGATGTTAAGAAAAGTTGGCTAGGGGCTTCTAGAAATGGCAATTTCTTACTTCTGAAACAGAAACATAGAAAGGTGGCCTCTCTCTCCTGTTAAATGCCCCAGTGTTCCTGGCAGCCATCTTATAACTTTGAAAGGAATGAGGCTTGAAATCAAGCCAACAGTACAGACAGATAAAAAAAGAAACTAGGGTCCTTAATGATGTTGTAAGCTGTCAAATAAACCAACTCTGCAGCCCACCCTGCCTCTGTCTACCTGTTAGGTAAACAAATAAATATCCTACATGTATCAGCCAGCTTGAATCATGTTTCTGGTTTGTTTTTTCCAGCTAAAGGAATTGCAGATGATGCTCAAGGGAGTAATAAAGCCTTTAATTAGTGGATGTCCTGATTGAATAGGTGAAAAATTTAGCCCATTGTATGGAGATGATTAAGGAGAAGAAACAAAAGTAGCCATGTAGAGGTGATTTCTTCAGCTTTAAGAGTACCGCTAAGATGAAGAATTAAAAAAAAAAAAAGAGGAAAATGAAACAGTTGATGAACAATTGAACAACAAACATCAGCTGGTGTTGCATTATTTTAAATCCTCAAGTTAATTACTAATAAGAGTAAAAAGCTTTTAAAGCTTGTACACTTGGAGCTAAGACCCCTGACTCCAATAGCAGAATCTATCCACAGCATTCTTTTTGGTCCCATACCTCAGAAAGTTTCTTTTTGCTTTTCAGATGTCATTTGTTGAATGGATATAATATCCCTAATATTAGAAATGTAAGACCAGATCAAAAAGGATAAGAATATAAATCAAGGTGCGCATTCCGTGTGTGTGTGTGTGTGTGTGTGTGTGAGAGAGAGAGAGAGAGAGAGAGAGAGAGAAAGAGAGAGAGAGTTTATAAACTATTCTGCTTTAAGCTATCACAAAAAGTCCATTTTATATTCTCAAGCTGCAAAGCCAACAGTCTAAAATAATGGCCTTGGTAAAAGGAAGTTGATTAGAAATTTAACATGAATTTAATTATTCATTCTATATTTCCAGATTACATTTATCACAAAGACACATCAACCCATAAAATAGTTACCAAATCTTTTTTTAGACAGCATGAGACAATATGAGAACAGCAGGCCTGAAGCAAAAGAAAGAATTCTTTGCATTACACTGTTAAATGGAACACTTAATCAGCTTTTTTGCCAAGAGAGAACTTCCCATTATGTTAAGTTATAAATAGGGGTGTGGGAAAGTATCTACAAACTGAAAGGATGTAGACCTGTGTCTGTGGACACTGGTTGTTTCATAAAGTGTTATAGAGTCAGCATTTGTCAGAAAGAATAACTCACGAAGACTTTTGGACACCTTGGTTTTAAGTCATTCTTTGTATCACTTAGTCTAAAGTTTGTCTAAGGTTTGATGTACTGACTTGGTAAATAGTGCGTTTCTCAGGGCACGTCTCTCAGAGAGTTTGCTCTTGCCCCCACTTCACTCCTGCTTTATCCTCAAGCCACTTCCAGAGAATTATTTCAGCTTTCATATATTATGTCATGGAAACACAACAGTAAGATTTGTAAAATAAATTTCAAAATAGTACTCACAGGAAGCCAGGCTGAATTTACTTAGGTTTAAAAAAATAAAGTATATGTTCAACCAGTGGTTGCTTTCAATCCTGCTTTTTCCACTAGAGGTTAAAAAAAATAAAAATAAAAAATGAAAAATGTGAGTATTGGTTGTTGCGAGGCCAGACCTTGACCTGAAGTGTGTAGCATTCAGGGTAGAATTCAACTCCCACGCCTTATTCAGAAATCGTATCCATTGAGGAATGAGATCATTTAGTAACAAGTCTGGTGGATTACACCTATTCCTCTCCCAGGGAAGACTTTGGCATTTGCACTTCAAGTGACATAATGGAAACTGACCCATTTTTGACAAGGCATTGACTTGGCAAAATTAAATAAATGGAGAGTTGGAGAGTCAATACAGAATTGATTCTGGAGTTTCTGGAGTGGCCATAGAGCAAACCACGTGCTGACCTGCCTTCATCCAGACCTGTATTTCTCACCGGCAGTAGAGAAATTGTGAGCAAAAAGCTCTGAGCCTGTGTATCAGGAACCAAACGATGATGGAAAAAGTAGTTCAACTTGTCTTGATTCAGCCTTGTTTAAGTGGAACGCATTTTAGTTTCCTAGGGTCTGTGACACAGATGCCTGTTGGATGCATAGTATGCTAGAAGCTCCACTAAAATTTACAAATGTGCCATTTCTCTGTGGAGGTGATGTGTACATCAAAGAGGAAATGCAAGACCCCAATATGTCTTCTGCTCTCCAGATGTGCCTGAAGTGGCTCCCTTTCATAGTGGCCTTTCTCTAGAAGGAAACCTTTGATGCTAATCAGCATTTCAATTAGACCATTGAGGCCCAGAATTCCTAAAGCTGGATCTTGCCTCTGAGGAGGTCATCCATAGGTCATCTACTGTAACATTGTAATCCATGAGGCAGGCATGATTGTAATTTTGTCCAGTCCTGAAAACACTACTGTCCTTTTCAATAAGCTGTCCCCCCGCTTCTCAGGTGTTTCTGCTCTTGCGCAGTCCCAGGCAATCCTAAGACAGTTGGTGGCTATGGCTGAAAGAACTTAGCTCAATATGGAAGTAGCCAGGAAGTTGACTGAATCTCGGAATGTCAGGTTTGTCCCTGGACTAACCCAACATAAAATTAAATTCTGGCTTAGATAGAGGAAGCTTAATGTTACTCCTTAAAACCTAAGTCTCAAATGCTGCAGTTTTTAGTTTTATATTAACATTGTTCAACGCAAATACAGTCATGCAATGCATAAGGACATTTTGGTCAACAGCAGACCATGTGTATGATGGTGGTCCCATAAGATTATAATGGAGCTGAAAAATTCCTATTGCCTAGCAATATCGTAGCCATCATAATGTCATAGCACAATGCAGTACTCATATGTTTGTGGAGATGCTGGTGTAAACAAACCAACTGTACTTCTAGTCATATAAAAGTATAGCACATACGATTATGTACAGTACATAATACTTGATAATGATAATAAATGACTATGTTCTGGTTTATGTATGTGCTATACTATACTTTTTAGTGTTATTTTAGAGTGCACTTTTTCTACTTATAAAAAGTTTGCTGTAAAACAGTTTGCTGTGTTATGCCAGCAGCAGCCTCATGCAATCACGTTTACGCATCTCTTGATTGCATCATTTTCTCTAGTGCTCGATTTAATCTCATGTTGTTTTGTCCATCACTGCCCTTAAGCATACAAAATCCATTGCTAATGTTGCCAGTAGAAGCCACATCAAGTGATGGACCTGGAAACAAAATTAAAAGTGATTAAGAAGTACAAAGGTAGAAAATCAGTAATGGTTGTTGCTCGCCAGTCAGGCATGTCCTATTCCCCCATAGCTACAATCTTGAAGAACAAGAAAAGAGTGACAGAAGTTGTTAAAAGATGTGCTTCATTAAGGTAATGAGACTAACAAAAATTTGAGAAGGCCTATATCAGATAAGGAGAAATTTCTAATGACCTGAATTGAAGACAAGAAGCATATCCCTCTCAGCACCATCACGAACACGGCCAAAGCAAAAAGTTTATTTTTTTTGTAACATTGCAAAGACTAGACCTGACTACAATGTTGAATTTACTGCTAGCTCTGTGTGGTTTAAATGATTGAAGAATCATTTTTCATTACATAATGTGAAAGTGAGTGGTGAATCTGTGAGTGCTGATGTGAAGGCAGCTAAAGAATTTTTGGAAACTATAGATAGGCTGATTGTGGAGGAAAATTACTTGCAAGAGCAAATATGTCATATGGATAAAACCTCCCTATTCTGGAAACAGATGATTGAAAGGACTTTCATCCATAAGGAGGCCACATCCACAACAGGTTTCGAGGCCCTTAAGGACAAGTTAACAGTCTTGCTTGGGGGGCCATATTGCAGGCTACAAATTGAAACCCTTTGTGATCTGGCACAGTGAGAACCCCAGGGCCTTCAAGCTTATCAATAAGCACACACTCCCAGTGTACTGCAGGATCAGTAAGAAGTCATGTATAACTCAGCTCATCTTCTGAGACCCCTTCCTGAATTTCTATGCCAGTAAAATGGAGAAATACTTCTTGGAGAATAATGTACTTTTGAAGATTTTGCTTATTGTTGATAATGCTCCCAGACATCCTCCTTTTATTGGTGATCTTCATCCCAATATCAAAGTGATGTTTCTCCCTCCAAACACCACCTCGTTGACCCAACCAATGGATCATGGAGTTATAGCAGCTTTTAAGCCTATTGCCTGAGGAGAACCTATGCCTAGGCTATTGCTGCCACTAAGGAAGACACTGATGCAATTCTGAAGGAATTACAATATCTAAGACTACATCAAGAATGTTGCTTGGGCTAAGGGTAATGTCACCAAGGAATATATGAATGGCACCTGGAAGAAGACACTCAAGAGGTTCATCTATGACTTCAAAGAATTCGTGAGGGATGAAGAGGTTGCAGAAATCCACAAAGCTATGGTCGAGATGGCAAACAGCTTTAACCTGGGTAACGGTGAGGATGATATTGAGAAACTCCTAGAGATGGTCCATAGAAATTGACTCATGAGGAGCTGTTGGAACTGGAACAAGAACACATAGCTAAAGAAGAGGCAAGAGAAAAGGAAACTGCAAGGGAAGAAAAAGAGGAAGAACCCCCAAGCAAATTCACAGTGAAGGGCTTAGCAGAAGCTTTTGCAGACCTCAACAAGCCCCTTACAACGTTTTAAACACAGACCCCAACACTGAAAAGTTTTCATTAACAGAGAGGAATGTTCAAGGTGTATCATCTGCTTACAAGCTAATCTGTGAAACAAACCAAACAAATCATCATGGACATATTTCTGAAAAGAGTGACACCTCCTCAAGAGGAGCCTCAAGAAACTCCTTCAGGAGGGATTCGAAAAAAGGCCTTGTTATCATAGAACAGCGGTTCTCAACCTTCCTACTGCCACGACCCCTTAATACAGTTCCTCAAGTTGTGGTGACCCCCAACCATAAAATTATTTTCGTTGCTACTCTATAACTGTAATTTTGCTACTGTTATGAATCGTCATGTAAATATCTTTTTGTTTTCCGATGGTCTTAGGCGACCCCTGTGAAAGGGTCGTTCAATCCCCAAAGGGGTCGCAACCCACAGGTTGAGAATCGCTGTCATAGAAGATGACAGCTCCATGTGTGTTATTGTCCCTGAAGACCTTCCAATGGGACAAGATGTAGAAGTAGAAGATGGTAATGATGACCCTGATCCTGTGTAGGCCTAGGCCAACGTGTATGTTTGTGTCTTGGTTATTAACAAAAAAGTTTATAAAGTAAAACAACAAAATTCAAAACACAATTAAAATAGTAAAAAATAGTATAGATAAGGATATAAAGAAAGAATATGTTTGTACAGCTATAGAAGGTTTGTGTTTTAAGCTGTGTTATTACCAGAGTCAAAAAGTAAAAAAAATTAAAACGTATAAAGTAAAAAAGTTACAGTAAGTCAAGGTTAATGTATTATTGAAGAAAGAAAAATACCTTTCAATAAATTTAGTGTAGCCTAAGTGTAAAGTGGTATATAGTGATATCCTAGGCCTTCACATTCTCTCACTGCTTACTCACTGACTCACCCAGAGCAACCTCGCATCCTGCAAGCTGCATTCTTGATAAAGGCCCTGTACACGTGTACCATTTTTTATTTTTTATACCATAATAATTAAAAATTACTGTGGCTTGTCTATGTTTAGATACATAAATGCATTGTGTTATAGTTGTCTATTCCATACAGCAACATGCTGTACAGGCTTGTAGCCTAGGAGCAATAGGAGACACCATACAGCCTAGGTGTGTGGTAGGCTGTACCCTCTAAGTTTGTGTAAGTGCACTCTATGATGTCTGCACAACAATGAAGTTAACTAATGATGCCTTTCTCAGAACATATCCCCATCTTTAAGCAGCACATGATTGTAAAATACAAGCCTTTATCTACTAAAAGATTATGGCTCCCTATGTAGAATATGCCTTTCATTTGCCATAATAATTTTTATTAAAGTATTATTGATATACAACATAATATCAGGTTCAGGTGTATAACACAGTCACTCAACACCTATATACCTTAGGAAGTAATCACCACCATAAGTCTAAGTAACCATCTGTCACCATACAAAGCTATTATGGTATTACTGACTGTATTCCCTATGCAGTACATTACACCCTTGTGACTTATTTATCACTAGAAGGTTGGGCATCTCAGTCCCCTTTACCCTCTTCATCCTTCCCCCCCCCCACCATGTTCCTCTCTAGCAATCATCAATTTGTTCTCTGTACCTATGAGTCTGTTTCTTTTTGTTGTTGTTCATTTGTTTTGTATTTTAGATTACACATATAAGTGAAACCATACAGTATTTGTCTTCCTCAGACTTAGGTCCTCTAGGTCCATCCATGTTGTCACAAATGGCAAGATTTTATTTTCATTTTTATGGCTGAATAAAAAACAACATATCACATTTCCTATATCTATTCACTTATCAATAGACACCTAGGTTGCTCCCATATCTTGATATTGTAAATAATGTAGCAGTGAACATAGGGTTGCTTATATCATTGTGAA
The DNA here is from genome assembly GCF_001890085.2 of Hipposideros armiger. Taxonomy (NCBI): domain Eukaryota; kingdom Metazoa; phylum Chordata; class Mammalia; order Chiroptera; family Hipposideridae; genus Hipposideros; species Hipposideros armiger. The sequence goes on along the minus strand of NW_017731644.1, from coordinate 886,188 downwards.
TTAGTATTTTTTGTTTCTTCAGATAAATACTCAGAAGTGGAATTGCTGGGTCATAAGGCAGTTCTATTTTTAATTTTTTTGAGGAACCTCCACACGGTTCCCCATAGTGGCTGCACCAATTTGCAATCCCACCAACAGTGCACAAGATTTCCCTTTTCACAAAATCCTCACCAACACTTGTTATTTTTTGTCTTTTTGATACTAGCCATTCGGTCAATTGTGAGAAGATAAATCATTTCATTTTTCTGATGATAGTGAAGTTCAGCATCTTTTCATGTATCTGTTGGGCATCCATATACCTTTTTTAGAGAAATGTCTATTCAGGTCCCCTGCCCATCTTTTAATCAGATTGTTGGGGGGTTTTTTTGATGTTGAATTGTGTAAGCTTTTTATGTTTTGGATATTAAGCCCATGTTGTACATATCACTTGTAAATATCTTCTCCCATTTTGTAGGTTGTCTTTTTGTTTTGTTGATGGTTTTCTTCGTTGTGCAAAAGCTTTTTAGATGTATTCCCATTTGTTTATTTTTGCTTTTGTTGCCCTTGCTCCAGGAAATTTATCCAAAAAAGTATTAGTAAGACCAATGTCAAAGAGTATACTGCCTACATCTAGGAGTTTTATGGTTTCAGGTCTTACATTTAAGTCTTTAATCCAATTTGAGGTTATTTTTATTTATGGTATAAGAAAGTGGTCCATCTTCATTTTTTTGCATGTATCTGTCCAGTTTTCCCAGCACCCTTTATTGAAGAGACTGTCTTTTCCCCATTGTATATCCCTGCCTACTTTGTCATAGATTAATTGACCATATATGAAAGTCCTCCAATTAAATTCGCGAACTCAACCTAGAAAAAATGCTACATACCTCATTGCTGAATATCACTACAGTCACCTTCGAAGTACTCCCCTTGGGAAGCTATGCACCAATGCCAGCTTCTAGTTCACCCTTCAAAGCAATTTTGGAGCTCCTTTTCTGGAATAGCCATCAGAGCTGTCATTGTATTACCCTTGATGTCTTGAATGTTATCAAAATGTCTTATTATCAAAATGTCTTCCTTTCAATAGTTCCTTTATATTTGGGTAAAGAAAAAAGTCATTGGGGTTCAGATCAGGTGAGCAGGGAGGGTGTTCCTATACACTTATTTGTTTACTGGATAAAAACTCCCTCACAGACAGTGCTGTGTGAGCTGGTGCAAGAGCCATGAATTGTTGACGAAAAGTTCAGGTTGTCTAACTTTTTCACTCAGCGTTTTCAGCACTTCCAAATAGTAAACTTGGTTAACTATCCAGTTGGTACAAATTCATAATGAATAATCCCTCCAATATCAAAAGAAGTTAGCAACATCATTGCAACAAGTTTGCCAACTTAATTGTCAGACCTTGCAAGCGTGGGTTAATTTCTGTGCTTTCTATTTCATTACTTTGATCTGTGTAATTTTTAATGCCAATACCATACTGCTTTGATTACTATAGCTTTGTAGTATGGTTTGAAATCAGAGAGCATGTTGCTTTTAATTTTGTTCTTTCTCAATATTGCTTTGGCTACTTGGAGTTTTTTGCTTTTTTTTTTTTTGGTGTTTTTGTTTGTGGCTCCATATAAATTTAGCATTATTTGTTCTAGTTCTGTGCAAAATGCCATTAGTATATTGATAAGGTCTGCATATTGTTTGAGATTGTAGATTGTTTTAGGTGGTGTGGACATTTTAATGATATTAATTCTTCCAAACCATGAACAAAATATATCCTTCCATTTATATGTGTCTTCTTCAGTTTCTTTCATCAATTTCTTATACGCTTCAGAGTACAGGTCTGTCACCTCTTTGGCTAAATTTATTCCTAGGTGTTTAATGCTTTTTGATGCAATTGTAAATGGGATCATTTTTTAAATTTTTATTTTTGATAGTTCATTGTTAGTGTATAGAAATACCCTGAATTCTGTATATTGATTTTTTTTTACCCTGCAACTTTACTGAATTCATTTATTACTTTTAATTTTTGGGAAGTCTTTAGGATTTCCTATGCATAGTATCATGTCATCTCCAAATTAGTGACAGTTTTACTTCTTCTTTTCCAATTATCATGTCTTTTATTTCTATTGTCTAATCGTGGTGGATAGGACTTCCAATACTATGTTGAATAAAAGTAGTGAAAATGGGCGTCCTTGTCTTATTCCTGATATTAGGACAAAAGCTTTCAGTTTTCCACCATTGAGTATGATATTAGCTTTGGCTTTATCACATATATACTTCATTATGTTGAGGTATATTCCCTGTCTACCCACTTTGTTGAGAGGGCTTATCATAAATGGATGTTGAATTTTGTCAAATGCTTATTCTCCATCTATTATATGATTTTTATTTTTTGTTTTGTTAATGTAGTGCATTACTTTGATTGATTTATGGATTTTGAACCATTCTTACATGCCTGGAATAAATCCCAATTGATCAATGTGTATGGTTCTTTTAATGTGCTGTTGAATTTTGTTTGCTAATATTTTGTGGAGATTTTTGCATCTATATTCATCAGGAATATTAGTCTTTAATTTTCTTTTTCTGTTGTGTTTTTGTCTCACTTGGTATCAAGGCAAATCTGGCCTCATAGAATGAGTTTGGAAGCATTCCTTCCTCTTCAGTTTTTTTGGAATAGTTTGAGAAGCGTAGGTGTTCTCTAAATGTTTGGTAGAATTCGCCTCTGAATTCATCAGGTCTTGGACTTTTGTTAATTGGTAGTTTTTGATTACTGATTCAATTTTGTTATTAGTAATTGGTCTTTTCATATTTTCTGTTTCTTCCTGAATCAGTCTTGGAAGATTGTATGTTCCTAGGAATTTATCCATTTCTTCTAAATTATCCAGTTTGTTGGCATATAATTGTTCATAGTTTTGTCTTATATGTTTTTTTTTTTTGCATTTCTGTGCTGTTGGTTGTAACTTCTCTTTCATTTCTGATTTTATTTACTTGGGCCCTCTTTTTTCCTTGATGAGTCTGGAGAAAGGTTTATCAATTTGGTTTATCTTTTCAAAGAACCAGCTCTTAGTTTCATTTATCTTTTCTGTTTATTTGTTTTTGTCTCATTTATTTTGGCTCTTGTCCTTATTATTTCCTTCCTTCTAACTTTGGGTTTTATTTTTTTCTTCTTTTTCTAATTCCTTTAGTTGTAAAATTAGATTGTTTATTTAAGATTTTACTTGTTTCTTGAGGTAGGCTTGTATTGCTACAAACTTCTCTGTTGAAAATGCTTTTGCCATGTCCCATAGATTTTGGACCATTGTGTTTCCACTTTTGTTTGCCTCTCTCTCTTTTTCTAATTTTCTCTTTTATATCTTTGTTGACCCACTGGTTGTTTAGTAGAATGTTGTTTAGCCTCCTTGTGTTTGTGTTTTTTTCCAGTTTTCTTCTTGGAATTAATTTCTAGTTTGATACTATTGTGGTTGGAAAGATGCTTGATATGACTTCAGTCTTCTTAAATTTATCGAGACTTGTTTTGTGGTCTAACATTTAATCAGTCCTGGAGAATGTTGATGTGCACTTGAAAAGAATGTGCATTCTACTGTTCTTGTATGGAATGTTTGTTGTTGTTGTTTGGGGTTTTTGTTTTTGTTTTATCTATTAAATCCATCTGCTCTAATGTTTCGTTTAAGGCCAATATTATTGTTGATTTTCTGTCTAGATAATCTATCCATTGATGTTAGTGAGATGGTTAAGTCCCTACTATTATTATTACTATATTATTGTATATTGTCAATTTAGCCTTTTATATCTGTTAATATTTGCTTTATGTGTTTAGGTGCTCCTATATTGGATGGATAGATGTTTTCAAGTATTATATCTTCTTGTTGAATTGATTCCTTTATCATTATGTAATCTCCTTCTTTGTCTTGGTTACAGTCTTTGTTTTAAAGTCTATTTTATCTCATATAATATTGCTACCCCAGCTTTTTTGTTTTTTATTTTTCATGAAATATTTTTTTCCATCCCTCCACTTTCAGTCTGTATGTGTCTTTAGATCTGAAGTGAGTCTCTTGTAGGCAGTATATGTATGAGTCTTCTTTTGTTTGTTGGTTGGTTTTTGTTTTTTTATCCATTCCACCATTTTGTGTTCTTTAATTGAAGCATTTACCCATTTACATTTGAAGTAATTATTGATAGTCATATACAGTATTTATTGCCATTTTATTGTTTTCTGGTTGTTCTTGTAGTTCTATTCTGTTTCTTCTCTTGCTCTCATCTCTTATGAATTGATGACTTTCTATAGTGTTATGTTTGGATTTCATTCTCTTTATTTTTGTTGTATCTATTATAGGTTCTTTTGGATTATGGTTAGCATACGATTAATATATAACAACCTGTATTTCTAACACTCTATTTTAAGTCGATAGTTACTTAAGTTTTAACACATTCTAAAAGTACTATGTTTATACTCACACCCACATTACATTTTTTTAATGTTACATTTTACATTGTGTGTGTATGTGCATATCACTTAATTAATTATTGTAGATATAAATGATTTTACTACTTTTGTCCTTTAGCCTTCATATTAGTTTTATAAGTGGTTGATCCACTACTTTTATCAAATGTTTGCCTTTTCCAGTGAGATATTTTTTTTCTTATTTATATTTTCTTATTTTTATTTTTTCCCTTTCTTTTCCAGTTAAAGATGTCCCTTTATTATTTCTTGTAGTGCTGGTTTATTGGTGATGAACTCTTTTAGCTTTTGCTTGTCTCGAAACTCGTAATCGCTCCTACAATTCTGAATTGTAACTTTGAAGGGTAGAATATACTTGGCTGTAGGTTTTCTCTGTTTTGTCACTTTGAAAATGTTGTACCATTCCCTTCTGCAAAGTTTCTGCTGAAAAGTTAGCTTGTAGTTTTATGGGGTTCCCTTGTATGTATTCTTGCTGCTTTTGAAATTCTTTCTTTGTCTTCAATATTTAACATTCTAATTATGATGTGTCTTGTCATGAGCTTCTTTGGGATCATCTTGTTTAGGACTCTCTTTGCTTTCTGGACTTGAATGTCTCTTTCCTTTGCCAGATTAGGAAAGTTTTCAATCATTATTTTTTTAAATACATTTTCTGTCCCTTTCACTCTCTCTTTTCCTTCTAGGATCCATATGATGCAAATATTAGCATGCTTGATGTTCTCACACAGGTCCCTTAAACTATCTTCATAATATATATATGTGTGTGTGTGTGTGTGTATGTGTGAATTTTTTACTATCCCTGTTGGGTGATTTTCTGGATCACTGATTTTTTTTCCCACATTATCTATTCTGAGAGTCATTCCTTCTAGTGTAGTTTTCATTTCACTTCAGTTATTGTATTCTTCAGTTATGATTAGTTCATATATATGTATGTATATATGCATATATATATATGTGTGTGTGTGTGTATATATATATATATATATATATATATATTTATCTCTGTTGAAGTTCTGACTGAGTTCATCTATTCTTACCCCTAGTTTGCTGAGCATCTTTATTACCATTACTTTGAACTTTTTACCTGGAGATATGGAAATTGATTATCTCCATTTCATGGTTTGTTTTTATTTTTTGTATTTTGGGGTTTTTTTTGGTGGGGGTGAAGTTTGTCTTGTTACTTCATTTGGGAAATATTCCTTTGTCTCCTCATTTTGCCTATTTCTCTGTTTGTTTCTATGTGTCAAATACATCAGCTATGTCTCCCAGTCTTGAAAGAATGGCTTCATTAGAATGTGTCCTGTGGGACCCAGTGGTGCAATTGTCCCTGGTCACCAGAGCCAGGTGCTTCAGGGGTGTTCCCTGTGTGGGTTGCATCCACCCTTCTGTTGTAGTTGGGCCTCAGTTGCTGCAGGCACACCAGTGGGCAGAGTTGACCCCCCCCCCAGGCTGACTAGCTGCAATGACTGTCCACAACTTCTGTGGACTATCTGGTTTTTGGAGCTGGACCCCTCCCCCAAAGTGTGAACCACTCTGGAGGGGCTCCAATGCTGGCCAAACTGCCTGCTGTATCACTGCTTAGGAGGGACTCCAGTGTGGGCTGGGAGAAGCCACTTTGGAGGAGCTGGAGCCACTTTGGAGGGGTTCCAGCCAGAGTGAACAGGTTGGGTGGGGTGGGACCTCAGGGGGCAGGCAGGGCAGGACAAATGGTACTAGCCAAAATGGTATTAGCCAGGTTAATGGAGAGTGTCAGAATTGGTACCTGCCATGCTGGGCCAGCTAGGTGGAAGCAGAGTAAAATAAAAGAAATAAGTAAATAATGGCATCCACCAATGTTTTCATCCTCAAAAAAGTTCTCACTGATTACTGCCCCTCCAGCACTCATCCTAAAGTTAGTCAATGTAATTCCTTCACATAAGATCCAGATGCTTTTCAAACAGCTGCCTCTACTCTGGAACAAAGAGCAAATGTATTTGTGCATGAGCCCTTTAAGAACATAGTCTCAGTTTTCTACAGCCCTTCAGCTCTCTCATAAGAGACATAGCCCCACTGGTTTTCAAAACCAGATGTTATGGGGGGTCCTCTTCCTGGTGCAGGTCTCCTGGGCTGGGGAGCCTGACGTGGGGCTTGGACCTCTCACTCCTCAGGGATTAACACTGTGGTTTTAATAACACTCCTGCTAGGGATTACCACACCAGGGGTATGGGCCCTGATGAGACCATGTCTCGTCCCTACTACTCATCTCAGTGTGGCTTTTTCTTTATATCTTTTGTTGTAGAAAATCTGTTTAGCTGGTCTTCAGATCATTTTCTGCAATGGTTGCTCTAAATTTATTTCGAATTTGAATGTGTCCATGGGAGAAGGTGATCTCACGATCTTCCTACTCTGTCATCTTGACCCCTTTCTCCTGCCATAATAATCTTAATTGACAGAGTTTGATCACTCACATTTTTCAAACACTCTTTTAGTTCACTTTGTCATTCAAACTATAAGCATCAGAACGCCACACATTCCTAAAGAGGGGTCCTAAGAAATGTATGTTTTGGTTCTATTTGTATCTTAATATTGATCTAGTTTTTGTACTTTAAAACAGAATCCCTGGTGATAACTTTTATTTTTCATGCCATGGCATTCACTGTGATCCTGGGATCTCTTATTTTTCAACCCATATACATAAATTAGACATTATCACTGGATTCAGTTTTGTTTAGATTTCTTATCCAATATTTATTTCCCCTCTCACCCCACTCTTTTACTCTTATCCACATATGTTGTCCTTGAATGAGTTCTCTAGTCTGAGAAGTTAAATTATGAACTTAGCCTAAGTTTAGAGTGCCTTGCTACCTTTACAATATGACATTATCATCCCAGACGAAAATCCTGCTTTGTGATATTACTCTTTCCAAGAGGAGAAAGGGGCAAATTCTCTGAGCTTTATAATTATTATATTTCTTGAATCTATGATGCTTTGATGAAAAATGCACCATTATTTCATGTGCACCCCCAAAAGAAAAATGGCTCATGACAAGGAATCTAATAATATAGTAATCTAAGAGAATATAATAATATAAAAGAGCTTATTGCACATGATTACTATATGCTTATTGTATAAGTAAATGAAAAGATAAACAAATAAACAAAGTCACCAAATAAGAAAAGACAGCCAAAAAGTTTGCATTGATATTATTGAGAACAATATTAGCACCGAGTAGAGAAAGAAAAAAAATTTTCCCCTGATTATTTGAACCAAAACACAGTACAAACACATATTTGCTATCTGAATTCACAAAAATGATTGTAAATTGGTGTTGGCTTATAAGACATACCTCAATTTCGGAGATGTTGAAATATATTTTTAAAAGCTTGTTTTCGAATCAATGAAAGGAATTAACTTAAATTGTTTATAGAGGTTGTTGTTGTTAATAGGTTTGCCTATATGTTTTTAACTTTCAAAAGGTTTGAATAAACATCTGTGTCTATACCTTATTGTCCTGCTTCAAACTGGATTTCCAGATGTCTTAAGGCCATTTATTACTGGATGAACCTCTCTGGGTTTAACTTGATGTTTTCTCCCATCCTCCATAAGATGGAACATTATGTAGGCTAATGTTCATAATGAGGTGTGTACATTTTAAAGACCCCCAGAGCAATTCAGTATTGTTTTGCTCACAGCAGTGTACATCAAAATGCAATTGTCAGATGTAAAATGACACTGACAATATATTCAGTCTAACAGCTGGCTTTATGGTATTGGTTTTCAACACTCTTTTTCCATCAGATACACAGTAGACTATCATCTTACTAAATTTCTCAGATTAAGTGGTATCATACTTCTCATTCACATTGAATGTTTGACTCTTAAGAAATACCCTGATGCTTCCTATGACATATGTGCAGTTGAATTACTTTGCTACTGACCCGTATATCCTCCCATGGTGTCAGAAAAAAATAATATCGTCATTATGGTAAAGCAGAAGTATAAGATCATATTGAGTTAAGATAATTTAAAATGATCCTCTTTACACTAAAAATGACCTGGAAACTAGCTATATGCAAATTTTTCTCTAATTTGATTTTGATCAGTGTTGTCTACTCTGGGACATTAGTCCAGTGGTTAACATTAATTACATTTGGAAAACCTTGCACACTCTGTTCCCCTCTTAAAAAGTCACAATACACATTTGAAAATTAAATGCTCTGAGAAGCCTGGCAGTGGGGAAGCCTAACCAACTTTTCTCAGCCATTTTACCATGAAACTGTCTTTCATATAAAACCTATTCTCCTTTTCATTACACGTTTTAAAATGGTAGAGCACAATTATTATTATTTTTTTACTCTGTTAGCAATGATTGGAGAGGCAGGCAGGAGTCAGCATGGGAGGGACCTTATGGGCTATTTTAATGGGAAGCCACTGAAGGGTTTTAGGTAAGAGGGATCTAATCCGATGTGTTGTAGGGCTAAGGAAATCAAATCCCTTTTATTAATAAAGAGTTCATTCCTTAATTTATTCATTCAACAAATATTTGAGTGTCTGTTATATGCCAAGCATTGTGTTAGATGCTAATGAGGAAGACTCAAGTGGTAGAGTAAATGGTAAATTATAAGATGATAAAATGATGGTCATCCCCAGAGTTGGAATCTTAAGATAATATGTTGGAGAAGTACACATTCACTTTAGCACCATTTATGTGCTAGATAGCTGTTTTCTTTTACAGTTTTAGGGGGTGGAATTAGTACATTCCAGGCTGCTGGGGAGCCTGTAAGCTTCTAGGTGGAGCTACATCTGTTTACTACCAAGAGTGAGAAACATTTGTAGAGCAAAAACTGAAGAAAGCATAACAGTCTTTTCTTTGCCATGAGACAGTTCATAAACTTAACTATTGAAGGAGACTCCAATTCCACTATCCATCTACAACAATTGTTCTTATATTTTTAAGTTCCCATTTTATAATGTAGTAGTACTATGCCATAGCTTTCAAAAACAATGCAATTTATTATCAAAGACTTTAGAAAAACATAAAAAAGAAAATTATGGTAAGTTATGGTCATGGAGCTGGCTTGCTCTATGACGGAGAGACCAAGGTTTTTTAGAGTTGTCTTGGTTCCTGACAGATTCCTAGTTTGGGGCCCAGCCACATAGATTCTTACAATAAAGTCCCTTATTATAGAAGGTAACTTGGAGAAGGGTCTCTGTTCATGCAATAAAAACCATAATAAGACCACTTCATGAATGGGGTAGAGGCTTGATCACTGCACTGTACACCCGAAGCTGATGTTGTGTAATATTGTATGTCAACTATAATTGAATATGTATATAGTCACGGGATGTGGAGTATAGTGTGGGAGTTGAGTCAATGGAATTGTAGTAAATATGTATGATATTGGGAGGGAGTGGGGTGGTGGATTGCAGGGGGGGGGTTGTCACTTTGAGGAGTAAAAAGTATAACTGTTGCACTGTGTTGTACACCTGAAACTAATTAAAATAATAATAAAATTAAATTAAATTTTAAAAAACCATAATAACAATAACCAAAAAACCTAATTAGATACACTGTAGCACTATAAATTAGAGGTGATCGATAACAATACTTGGGAATGTGTTTTTTAGCTATTGGTGTTTAAGATGGTGTTTTCCCCTATGATCTCTTATTTACATCTAACCCTAGCAATAACCTAGCAATATCAAAGGCTTTAAGTTATGACATTTTTTATGACAAAGAAATAACATTTTTGTTACTTATTGACATACATCTATAAAACTTTTTTCCTAAATGTGTGGGCTACATATTCTTTGATCACCCTGTTGTATTTCAACAAGTTGGTAATATCATTTTTTATAACAAGCATAAAAATATAGTTTAGTCTTTCCCCCAGTATGGTTTATCATAATAATTTTTATTGATATTTTTAAAAAGCTTATTTTAACTTCAATTGTTAGTATTAGTAATGCCATGTAAGCTTTTAGGATTGTTGTCTAATTTGGAAAACCTTTGTCAAGTTTCCTGCATATTATGTATGCTCTTACACAATGTTCGCTGTTTGTAGTATTGATGTAGGTCTGTGCCCTCCAGGCACAGGAATTCAAATAAAGTCTATTTTGTACTTCCCATAAAAAATGCACGATGTATTTATAATTGCATATAGAATCTATTTCTAACAGGAGTGAATTTCCATTTTGACTTGGTGTCAATGAAAACCAAATTCTTAGCTTAAAATTTTTATATGTCTAATGAATGGAAGGATTTTCCACAGACGAGCTTCTGGTTTTATACATTCCAAACCTTGTTTCTACTCATTATCCACATACTTCTGGTATGAAGTGCCCCTTACATCAAGGTAAATCCCAGTAGGACCTCCAGTCCTGCACTTTGGTGTCATGACAGTGTAAGTCAATACCATGGGTAGTCAGAGTATTCCTGGGAGCCATTCACATACCAGGCCAGCAAGCAATAAGCAAACTGTAAACAGCATAAACACACCTCCCTAAGCACAAGCTAAATCCACCCCAATTTCAACTTCCTTTTAGCTGGATCTCAAAAATTCTCTTGATCACTCCAGTGAATGAAACTTGACCAGAGAGAAGGTATAATGAAGGGTATTGAAGTGGAGAGAGACAGTAGGCTTAACCAATTGTGGTTTAAATATTTTATTTCTGTCATTTTTGGTAAAACTTATTCTTCTATGAACACAATGCCTTCCTCTTACAGTTTCTGTTGACTCTTGTGGAACCTGGTATTACTTTCTAACTTCAATTACTACAGCCTTTCAGCTTAACCTTTCACTGCTTATTTCTTTTCCCTCCAAAAGTGGTTGCTTTGGGCCTGCTCACCAATGCCGAGAACAGTTACCTGGGACAGGGTAGGGAAGAGTGGGGAGCAGTATCGCGTGCTCAGAATGGGACTGTTCTGAGGCATCACCAGGTTCTAATCAGGGAAGTAGGCCAGCTGGGTGATGAGATGCACCGCTCTTGGTTAAAGGTGCAGAGGGCACCTTTAAAGGAATACAACCTCTGGATTACTGTGTGTCTCACAGTCTTCCCGTCACAATGAATTCTTTTCATCAGATTATTGACACACATTACCTTTAAAATGCTTGTAAATGCACCACTTTGGAAGAACGTGTTCAGGGAGAGGAAACAGCTCCCCTGACCTCAGCTGTGCTTCTGGGGAACTTCCCTTTAATGAAAGGTATGGGAATATCATTCTCGTATAGAGGGAATTGGGGGCAAGCAGGATCCAGGAGTGTCATTTCAGGTACAAGTAAATATTTAAATATTAAATGTGCTTGTATAATGTAGGTTTTCTCGTTTCACAAAGTTGGTTACATCTAAATGAAAGTAGTAGTATTGGGAACTATCTGGTGATGTGTGGAAGGCTATTTTCTTCTTATTCTTCTCATTCCTGTGGATCATCTCCCAAATCTGTGCCTCCACCCATATCTTCCACCACTGAACTTCCCATGAAACTATCCAAAGCTAATACTGTGAAGTTCAGCCTATCTGCTGCCTGTTCATCACACTTTCTTGAAATAGTCTTTATAAAAATGTATTTATAATAGATTATTTTTTGTTTTAGGTTCAAAGCAAAACTGAGGAGAAGGTATAGAGATTTCCCATATACCCCGTGCCCCTACACATGCATAGCCAAACCCATTATCACCATTTCCCACCAGATGGTACATTTGTTACAATTGATGAACCTACGTTGATAAATCATCATCACCCAAATCCCACAGTTTCGTTGTTCGTTTTCTTATTTTTGAGTTTTAAGAGTTCTTTATATATTTTGGAAAACATTCCTTTATCAGATATGTCTTTTGCAAATATTTTCTCCCACTCCACAGCTTGTCTTTTCATTGTCTTGACAGTGTCTTTCACAGGGCAGAAGTTGTAATTTTAATGAAGTCCAGCTTGTCAATTCTTTCTTTCATGGATCTCGCCTTTGGTGCTGTATCTCAAAAGTCATCTCTAAACCCCAGGTCATCCAGTTTTTCTCCTATGTTATTCTCTAGGACTTTAATAGCTTTGCATTTTACATTCAGGTTGCAATTCACTTTGAGTTGATTTTTTTTTGAAGGGTGAAAGGTCTGTGTCTAGATTTATTTTTTTGTACATGGATGTCCAGTTGTCCCAGCACCATCTGTTGAAGAAACTATCTTTGCTCCATTGTATTGCCTCTGCTCCTTTGTGAAAGGTCAGTTGACGGTATTTATGAGGGTTTATTTCTGAGCTGTCTATTCTGTTCCATTGAACAATTTGTTTACTCTTTTACCAATACCACACTGCCTATATCATTTTGCCTTTTTAAAAACTTCTTTACAAATGCCATCAATTTTTGTCTGAAGAAGTCTTTTTTTCTTCTTCTTCACTTTCAAAGGATATTTTGCAGGGTACAGTATTTTAGTTAGTGCCTTTTTCTCTCAACACTATAAATAGTTTACTCTTTTACAGCTTACATGGTCTGAGGAGAAGTCTGATATAATTTTATCTGTGTTCTTCTATAGGTAAGATATTTTCCCCCACTGGCTTCTTTCAAGATTTTTCCTTTATCTTTGATTTTCTGCAATGTAAATATGGTACACCTAGGTGCAGTTTTTGTTTGTTTGCTGTTTGTTTTTTGTTTGTTTGTTTGTTTACATTTATCCTGCCTGGTATTCTCTAAGCTTCTTGTGACTGTACTTCTCTTACAGATCTAAGAAAAGGTGTTGACTTTTCCCTTTGTTCAGTTTCTTACTTGTTAGGATGGAATGGAAACTTCTAAGCTACTTACTTTGAGCTGGCTCCTCCAGAGAAGAGAGCTTGCCTGATTTCTCTGTGTCTCGGCAGCACCTAACACAGAGCCTGACACATAGAAAGCAATCACTAAAATGCATTTAATGCCTGAGTGGTGAGTGACAAATTAATGAATTAATGACTTTAGCATTCTAATGACATTTAGCTAGTGGGAAAAGTTTCCTCTACCTCAGATTTCTGTTGCCTACATCCACTGGTACAATCTTACCCTCAAGTTGCTTCTGACAGTTTACTTTCTTTATCTGAAATGTAACAACATTTGTTATGTTACTCAGAAAAGATTTTATTTAATACTTTTATTTTGCTTTTATACATGTATCAACTTTAAGTGGATTTTGTTTTGGCTTTTATTTTGGGGGAGAGGTGAAGATGGTTGTAATATATGAGACGTTCATATAAAAATAAACTTCCAAGGAATTTCTCAAATATTATCTCCACATGAAAAGATGGATAGAAAGAAATAATGATAATGTTATGGCCCCCTGTTCCATCATCTTATATGGGTTATAATAAAATAATCCTATATAGTTTTCATAAGGATGAGTTTATTTTATTCTGTCTTTCTCATAGGAACTTCTTTCAAGAGTACTATTCTACTCCACCACAGTCTAGCTTCTTGAAATCTAAATTGACTAACTTTTATTTTGAGTATCTGAGATGAGTTTATGCTTTTTTTTAAAGTTATCATTTTATAGAATCATTTTGTCTTTTTGCCTCATCCCTCCTTTTTTATTTGGTATGATTAACTCATGAATAATTCAAAGATGTTTTTCTCTTGTACTACCAAACAATGAAGTATAACCATGGCAGTTAACAGTTGTGAAGGAGTTTATGAATATTTGAATCTACAAAGCCTCATTCTCCCATAGCTCAGAGAATGTAGATTTCATGTGTTTCTAGCTGCTTTGAATGCAGGTCTAATTTATCTCAGCGTTTTGTTCAGCAGGCTCATGTCGGCCTCCGAGGAGGTGCCCTGTTCATCTTGATCTCTTTCAGAATGGCCAGATGATGAATTCGCCCAGGCGTTCCTTTTCGGCTACATTTCCCTCAACCCAACTAAGCGTCTTTCAACAAATAGACTGAGTATCTTAATCAGTTTTTCTTCTCTCTCATCACACCTCCTGTCAGGATCCTGGAATTATGCCTAGTGAAGGGGGAAAAAAAAAACAGTGAAGTCCCATTTAAACTCATCAGCGGGATTTCCATTCAATTTCTAGGCGCCACCACTGAGAGTTGCAAAGTCTCTCATTACAGAAGCTGAACAAACTAGGTGTTTTCAGCGTTCCTGACTCCCTAGAATGGAAAACCATTACTCACCTCTTTATTCTATTTCCCCCTTTTCCAGATTGTCTCCCATTGCTCCATATATCCCACTCCCCGTCTTCTTTGATGCATCTCTCTCTCTCTTTCCCTTTGGCCCCTGGATTTAGTCTGCCATCAAGTCTGGCCAGCCACTTTCTGGACTAGACTTTCCTGGATTCTCCCTTCCCCGCCAAGCCCCTAAGTACCTCTCATGTTTGCCTCCCTCCAGCCTCATGATGTAAGGTTTAAGACTTAACTTGCACAGTTGCATCTTTTTCCTATGGTACTATACTTTTCCAATTATATTCAAATAGTGATAGAAATTTTTTTTTTCCTTAAGGGCAAAAAAAATCACTTGACTTTCCAATCGCATCAGCTACAGCAAACGCCTTTTATTCACTGTCCTTCAGCATCTGTTCCTCATCCTCCACACTTCTGTGCCTTCTTCACTAGCTTAGGTAGGCAACAACTCAGTTTTCTGCAAACTCTGAAACTCTCAGGAGAGAAAGAAAATGGAAGATGATAATGATGACACAGGATGGTCAGGCGGAAGACGGCAGGGGCACATTTCCAAACCTCTATGAATATCTACAGTTTAAATTACAAAATTCACTTTACAGATTTGGCCTTGGACCACCCTGCGTGCTGGGATTGCAAATGCCAGTCAGGGCAAGCAAAAGCCGAGGTGAGAGGGCAGGAGCCTTCTCACATAAGGGGGAAAGATCTGGCCACACTAGTGTTCTCGCAAGTGCTCACTTTAGAGAAAAGAGAGGGAAAACTTGGAAAAAATAGAAGGATGAGAGAAAGAGTCACATATGGCTCAATTTTATTTAAAACTAGTATAATTGTACCAGTTACTTTGAAGATCATTTCTAGCAATGATTGAAATGTTTCAAAACAGTGTATTATGTTTAGATAAAGGAGACTTAGAAAGAAAGAGGCAAAATAACGCTTGTGTCAATTAATATAATCTTGTGGGTATTCCTCCCTGCTTGACAATTTCATGGCCCTGACTAGCTTGGTTTGGCTCTACTTCTTTTTGAAAAAGAATTGCTTTTGGAAAATGTTTCTGCTTTCTCTTAAGGATTATAAGTAGAAAAAGTTACAGAGAAGTTACCCAACTAATTTATCATAAATGTCTTTAAACCTGGTTGTTTGCTCTTGTTGGGAATGTTAAGTCTTGAAAAAATTATATATCCATTATCAAATTGGCAAGACATGCAGATTGAAAACAATCCAGTCATGTTTTAGATATTCCCCCCAAACACATCTTTTCTTCGCCAACTCATGGAGCTTCAGGTCTAAAGAGCAATCCCTTTTTCCATTTCTGAATGGAAACCATGATTGAGCAGAGAAATCATGCAGCCTTCGGTGAAGAATACCCTGTGCAGAGAACTTGCTCACGAAAGTAAATGTAAAATGGCGTGGCTCATTGTTATAAGGAACTTTTCCTTCATTAGTGAAAAACTACTCTTCTGTTTCTATGAAGTAACAGCCTTTAACTGATCCAAAAAATTTCAAAAGTTGTTAACATTAGTATCTGTTGTATTCTACTCAAGCTGCTCAATTGCATTTTGACCCAATGCAATGATTAGAGCCCTGGAGATACAGGGTGAAATTTGGTTCGTATCCTTAGTCTGCCATTTAATAAGTATGTACTCATGGGAAAGTTTTGTGTTTCCTTATTTGTAAAACAGAGGTCATAATAATAATAGCTACTTCTCAAGGCGGCTGTGAGGATTGTATTTGAGAATGAATGTGAAAAGCAGGTTCAAAACAACAAGAGGTTTCTTTATTCGCCCAACAAACATAATTATTGAGTTCCGACTAAGTATCAGGCTTTGTTTTTAATACTGGGGCTATAAAAATGGAAATTGAAACCCATCTCTATGGCACTTAGCCATCTAGTAAAGGCCATATTCAAACATCTAAAAAAGGAGATAATTGATTTAATTAAAGTGTATACAAAGTACTGGAAAAGCAGAGGAAAAAACTCAAACCTGCCGGGGGAGTGGAGAAGAGCTTCACAGAAGAGATGAGCATTTGAGCTAACTTGAAGAATGAGTAAAATGTAGCCGAATGAGCATACAGCGGAAGTGGATTCAGGCAGAAGAAAGATAATGTGGACAGACACAGAGGCATGAGGGAACATGGCACATTTATAATCTGCAGCTGAGAGGGAAGAGCTGAGCTGGAAAGGTAGATTTAGGAATTTTCATCATCTAGGAAGCAATTGAATCCAAGATCGAAGAGATGATGAGAGCTAAGGCTGGTTTCAGATGGCTAGAAGATGAGAAACCCATGAAAGAGCATGAGAAGTAGCAGCCAGAGAAGTAGATGGAAAACTAGAGGAAAGGAATGGTTTAGAAATTAATGGAGGAGATCATTTTAAAAAGGGAGTGGAAAGTGTTATATATGACTGAGAGATGAAGCAAGGAAAGGACTGAAAGGTATCCACTGAATTAAAAAACCCGGAGAGCCTTAGTAACTTTAGTGAGGATCAATGACGAGCTAGATGTGAAAGCATTACTGTAGTGTTTTGGAGTGTGAATAGGAGGCCTGAATGTGAAAGTGCTGTATTTGCTTCCGTTTAGGCTGAGAAGAGGAAGAAGAAAAGGAGAGGGACAAGGAGAATAGGGAATGTTGATTTTTGTTTCCAGCAGCTAGGCTATGAAAAGGGGAAACTGTGTTGGGTTATTACTAGGGAAGACATTTCAGTTCAGATAAAAGAGACTGGAACATGTTTTGATGTTTTGCATGTGTATAGCACATATATCTACATAATTTAGAAATTTTATTGAGTTCTTACGAAGTACATCTTGATCATTTTATCGATTAAAATGTGAGCATGCTTATCATAGGATATGGCTGAAAAGTAAATTCTAGAAACATGGGTAATTTTCATAAAGCTGGGACAAATAGCTTTACATCCCTTCATTTAAGAAGTACATTGGGCATCTACTATGTGGCAGCCACTGCCCTGGTGATACAATGTAAGAAGGCAACTTTGACCCCTGCCTTTATAGACTAATGGAGGAGGCAGACCCCAAAACAAAAATTATAAAAAAACAATTTTTAAAACATAATTGTGTTCAATTATTCCCTAGATAGGCAGGCAATTTCATGTTTCAACCTTTAAAGTTTCTAATACCATTACCATCCACAAAGCTTTCTTATTTTATGTCAACAGGCATTTGTTCTGTGTTAGAATGTTATCAGGCAATTGGCTAGGCATAAGAGGAAACAAGGATTTGGAAGACATGCATTCTGCCACGATGAGCTTATAACTAATTGTGCAAACTGGACCTAAACCTTTCAAGAGTAAAATATAATGAAAGGCCATATATAATAAATTTAAGTGAGGGATAAAAAACACTTTTTATAGGAGTTCTACGGGTTTGCTATGATATACATAAAGCATACATTTTAATTGCTATTTTAGTTAATTAAAATCATATGAAGTTCAAACTGTACGGGATCCTAATGATGAGGTAATCCATAAATTTATTTTACAGATGAGAAAAATAAGAGCCAGAGAAATGAGGGACTTGCCTAAGGTCCCACAAGCCTAATTTTAAAATTACAGGTCTAATCAAATACTTCCATTTGCATGTTACTGAGTTATTAAAAATTAATCTGATTAATATTTAATAAAATAGGAAGATGTTTATGATATAGGGTTAAAAATGTTTATTACCAATTCTCTGCAATATCCCCATTCCAAATGTGGGGTTTTTTTTCCCAGTACTCCCAGTATCTGTAATAGCCAGTGGTGTTTTCTAAGTAGGCAGTGATAACATACACATATAAATAAGAGAATTTGTTTCTTTTCAATTCCTGTATCTTACTTCTTTTACTCTTTTCAAATTGTACTGGCTAGGACATACATTATAATAAAGTGCCGATCATAGGTGTCCTGTCTTCTTCCTGAGTTTAAATGCAATATGTTTAATATTTTAATAATGTTAATATTGATTTTGATGGTTAATGTATATTTTTGGAGGTGCTCTTTAGTATATTAAACAACATTCCTTCTTTACCTAGTTGAAGTATTTTATTATGAAGGGCTATTGAACTTATTAAATGGTAAGTCCTGAATCTAACGAAATACCTGAATCTTTTCATCTATTCATGTATTGAATTACATTGGTATATTTAATCAGTTCACTTTGATTATATTATGTTTTTATAATTATTGGATTTATTATCTGATTTGTCAAATATATACTAAAAGAGAGAGAATAGTAAAATACATCCTAATGTTATCACCTAATTTCAAAATTTATCAGTATTTTGCTACTCTTGCTTTGTCTATGGCTCTCTCAACCCCAATTTGTTTTTTAGAGTGGATTATTTAAAAGCAAATGTCAGACATCATGTCATTTCACCCATAAATATTTCAATATGCAGCATTTGCTGATGAGGTGTTAAACTATATATCAACTATACCATTATTGCATCTAGCAGAATTAATGGGAATTTCTTAGTATAATCTAATACCTATTTTATATTTGTGTTGCCAGGAAAGTCCCAAAGGTATCTTTTTTACATTATTTCATTCCCCTCCAAATCATTATCAAAACAGGATCCATAATTGCCAATTGCATGTCATGATTGTGTCTCTAAAGTCTCCTTTAGTCTACAACAGTTCCCCCACACATTCACTCCCTTTTCTTCATGACATTAAATTGTTGGAGAAACTGGGTTATTTGTCCCAGAATGTTCTACATTCTGAATTTAATTGATTGCTTCTTTATGATGTTGTTTCACTTACTTTTCAAGCTCCACTTTTCCTGTTAAATAAAATTCAGATCTAGAAGCATTATTGAAATTAGGGTCAATTTTTAGGCAAGAATGCTTCCTAAGTCCTTCCAATTTCATCACATTTTTTGAGGTACACAATATTGGATTGTCCCACACTTAGTGTGTTAATACTGCTCAGTGGACTCAGGTGGGGTCGGCCAGATTCCTACGTTATAAATTTTCCCATCATCCTTTCCGTTATGGTTTTAGCTCTCTTCCATGCTTATTGTCCACATATATTATTTCATTAGGGGCTGTGAAATAATTATCTATTTCTATCATTAATTTTGCATATGTGAACTAAATTCTTTTTCATAGAACTTTCTCTGACCAGCCTTTTAGGTACAATGAAATAGAGATCAGACAGGAAACTCAGGGTTTTTTTTACTTTTATTTATCAACTTTCAGACTATGACTTATGTTCTTAGCAACTACCACTGGTGACCAATGAAATGATTTTGTTTTTTATTTTGGTGTTTTCAGTCTCATTATGGACTTCTGGGTTTTATATTTTTGAAGTGTTTCAGTCAAATATTGTTTTTATTCTCAAATTGTCCCTTATCAGGCTGGAAGGAACCCTTCACATTTTACCCTTTGCCTTTTCTGACGTGATTCCATCGTCTTTAAAAGCCTCCTAGCTTTCTGATGCAAGATTTCCTAAGCTAAGCTTACCTATGTCCTTTACCAGACATGAAATTAGCCATTTCTCAAAGAAGTTCTGGTTCATTTTATTGAGTAAGATTTGTTAATATTTTGAGTTTATTTTTGCACCTATGTTCAACAGTGAAATTGATCTTTTATACACACACACACACACACACACACACACACTGCCTTGTCTTGTTTTATTATAATTTTAGTAGCCTCGCAGAAAATTCAAGCAGTAATTTCTGTTTTTCTATACATTGAAAGAATCTGTGAGTGAAATTATTTGCTCCTTAAGTATTTAGTGTATTTACCTTCTCAGGATGGTGGTTTCTTTGTGAAAACATGTTTATCTACTGATTCCATTCTTTAATAATTAGTTTACCACCAGCTCAACTAAGATTTAAAGAAAAGAAATATAAGTTTTAATATTTTCCATAGCATTTTTAGATGTTTTCTGTTGGGAGAGTTATCTCATCACATCTGGTACAATATATTGACTCACAATTTCAATGGAATTGTAATAGATAAGTATGGCATCGGGGGTGGGAGGGCAGTGAATGGGGGAGGGGGTTGTTACTTTGTGAGGGGTGAAAAGGATAACTATTGTATTGTTCTGTACACCTGAAACTAATAATAAAAAAGAAATAAATAAAATAAAATTTTTAAAGTGAGGGAAAAATGCAAGAAAAGGTTTCAATTATTCCAGAGTCTAAGCCTTCATTCCCTTTTATTGTTGAATTGTTGTGGCTTCAAAGTATTGGTTGTAAAGTCCCTTTCCTCACACAACTTCTTGTCCCATTTTTCTGGCTTTCCATCAAGGCAAAATTAGTCAAGACATGTTTATGGGATTTCCAACAGAGCTTTAAAATAGAAGATTGGCCACAGTGTGATAGCCTGGCTAAAATTTCTGTTTCTCAGACACTGGTAAAGAAAATAAAAATAAAAATAAAAAAAGTGGCAGAATGCTGTATAATTTGCTAAATTTTTTGTAAATTACTGAATCTGAATTGTTGGAGAATTACAGTGAGCAACAAAAAAGCAAAAGGAATTGCCAGTTGATCAATGGCAGTGAGATGTTGAGTACATTTGGTATTTTTAATTGGTTTTACAAAACTTATTTTCTCTGCAGTTGACTATTCCAGTATGACTGCAATAAAGCCTCTAAAGCTTGTATCATAAAATTCTGCCATTTTATCAATTTCAAATTCTATTTATTTCAAATAGGTCCATACTTCAAAGAAACCAAATCTGAGATGTCACATAAAATGTGCTGATTAATGCATTTATTGACATATGGAATATATAGAATATTCTCTCTGCTGATTGATTATAAAGAGTTAACTGTAGTCAAAACATAACTTTTCAATAAAAGGGGAAATTTCTTCATTATATTAGTAGGTTAATTTTTAAATTTTTTAACATAACCATTTTTAACATAACTATTAAGCATTTTTTAAAAGAAATAGGGACTTCTTGCCAAGATGAAGTAACAGAGGCTGATTTACTCTCGTGCCTGAAACAACCACAAAACAGACAAAATACATGAAGCAACTATTCTCAAGACTGGATATCAGATAATGAGGGGCAGTGAACTCTTAAGATGGTAAACAAATTAGATTTACCTGAGATTGCTCCAGCTCACCTCCTTGAGAGTGTTTCCAGGTTATGGTGCAGGGAGGAGGAACCTGGACAAAACCTGGCAAGTTCCCTGGGTTGACAATATGATCTTTGAATTGGGAAGACCAAGACTTAGTTCACAAGACAGAGTACCAATGAGGAGAAAACTACATCGAGAAAGACCTCCAGATTCCTGCAGAGTGTCCCTTGAGTATCCAGCTGAGGAATGGTCAGTGGATGCATGTGAGAAAACTACCCCCTGGCGGGAAAAGAACTCCTTGAGAGGATTAGAGAGAATACCTGGCACTCACAGAGAATGGGTAGTCTCACAAGCCAAACTGGAAAACCTCACAATTTGCAGGGCTTTGGATAGAATGCTAGAAAAGTCTTGCCTCAGTAATGGAGAATAATTACACACCAATCTAAGCACAGCTCTGGTTCTGACTTAGAAATCTTAAAAGCAAGATGCAGAAGGATCAAACTATTTCCAATTAACTTAACTGAAACCCAGAAGAAAGCTTAAGAATATTTGTATAAATACAAATATTTCCAGTACGCAAGAAGGTAAAATTTACAATGTCTTGTAGCCAATCAAATATTATCAGGTGTGGAAAGAAGAAGGAAAATATAACCCATAAAAAGGAGCAAAATTAGTCAATCCAAACCAACTTAGAAATGATACAGATGTTAGAATTAGCAAACAAAAACATTAAGAGTTATTATCATTGTATTTCATGTGTTCAAAAAATAAAGCTGAGATGTGGAAGATATAAAAAAAGTACCAAATCAAATTTCTAAAGATAAAAACTATTATGTCTAAGATATAAGATCACCAGATAGGATTGGTCACAGGTTATATATTGCAGAATAAAAGATTAGTCAATTTAAAGATTTACTAATAGAGAGATCCAAAATGACATTCAGAGAGACACAAAATTTAAAAGATGAAGCACCAGTTAATTGTGAAACAGATTCTATTAATTGATTTCCCCTATGTGTGATATCTACATTTTTTTTTTGCAAAATAAATGGGATTTTTAAGTATAGGTTATTTTATAATCTAATGCAACAATATATTGTGAACATCTTTGCTTGTACATATAACAATAGCAAAAAAAAATATTAGGCTGTACACTTTAAAAATATATGTCAATATCCCTGTTATAGAAAAATAAATGACTAATACCACATCTGTGCTTGCTATAAGATAGATGCATGATTCTAAGAATGATGCAATAGCATGTTTATTTCCCTCCCTAAATGAATAGATCAGATGTAGCATGCAGAGAGTCACCCATAGAACCTCCCAGGATGTGGGGGAGAGTGGAAGGGGGAAATGATCTTTATAATTCAAGACAAGTTGGCAGGTAGCAGTATGGTGTGTGTGTCTGCTTGCATATGTGGGTGGAGGTGCAGAGAGCAGGAAAAGGGGGTAGGGAAAATAGTAAAGAAACTGTTCTCATTGGAACTGAGAACTGAGGAGGAACAGAAGGTGGAATATTATGAGTAATTTGAAACAAGAGTTTTGAGACTTAAATTCCAAGTGATAAAACTTGAACTTCCTCAGTTTTTTTCTCTATATCTCTGAGACTGTTTCTGATTAGTTTGTTCATTTATTCTATTCTTTAGATTCCACATATATAAGTGAGATCATATGGTATTTGTCTTTCTCGGTCTGACTTATTTCACTTGGCATAATGTTCTCTGGGTCCATCCATGTCAGCAAATGGTAAGATTTCATTATTCTTTATGGTTGAGTAATACTTCATTGTATAAATGTACCACAGTTTCTTAATCCAGTCATCTGCCAGTGGGCATTTTGATTGTTTCCATGTCTTGACTATTGTGAATAGCACTGCAATAAACATAGGGGTGCATATATTTTTTTTAATTAACGTTTTGAATTTCTCTGGATAGATACCCAAAAGTGGAATTGCTGGGCCATAAGGTAGTTCCATTTCCAGGTTTTTGAGATACCTTCATACTGATTTTCACGGTGGCTGCAACAACTTGCAGCCCTACCAACAATGCATGAGGCTTTCCTTTTATCCACATCCTCGCCAGGATTTGCTGTGTGTTGATTTATCGATGATAGCCATTCTGACTGCAGTGAGGTGGTATCTCCTGTGTGCTAACCTGGCCTCTCCATAAGCCTCAGTAGGCAAGGAAGCAAGCCTATAGCCTGAGTTTCTCCAATTTGGTGGGTTTCTTCTTTTTTTCAGGCTGCCAGGACATCCCAGTTGTGGGCCTGCTCTTGTGAGGAATGGAGGAGGCACTGGGGAGTGCATCTACCACCTGTGTTACTTAATATATATTCTGTCTGTGTTCTTTGCTGGTATCATTGATAGCAGTGGACATGTTGAGTGGGAGAGGGTTTGAGAGAGAAGATGTTGCTTTCATTACCCACTACACAGAAAGTTCTTTACAGTTTGCTGAGTGACTGGAGGAATGAAACCCGTTCCTTATAATGGTCGTTCCTTAAGGTATTTCAAAAGAAAAGGACTAGATGCAGAAAAAGCAAACTATCATCTTGAATGCCAACTCTGAGTGACAATGGCTGCCTGGAGTTCTGGGTTGAGTGAAAATCTGAGGTTGTGCCTGGGTTCTATAAGAAAATATACTGGGTGTAACCATCAATGCTACCTAGATCAACGGAGAAAGAATGGTTGCAGGAGGTGAGAATGGAAGGGTTAACAGAGGTTGAGGAAGAGGTCTGGCTACCGGGTCCCTATCAGCAGAGATAGAAACTGAAGCCTTACAAATAAATGAGCACCTGGAAGAGGAAATGCAGAGGCAGAGGTCACACATCACTGAGGTCCTTCCCTGGCCCCTTCTCCAATTCCCAGCCACCTTTCAGCTGGGCTGCATGGGAAATGTGGCTGTAGCTTTTTTATTTGGACATGTTTAGTATTATTAGCACAGATTGCCGTTGATGACAAAAGAGCATGAATTTCGCAGTCCTAGCATTGAATCTTGACTCCACCACTTACGAGCTGTGTGATATTGGACAACTTTTTTCACCTTTCAGAGCTGGTTTTCTCGCCTTTAAGAGGATAGTGACAATAACTTGTAAGAATTTTGGAATAATACAAATGAAGTGTGTAATCAAGTAGTTGTTCAATAAATGGTAGTTATTACAAGTATTGCACACTCGAAGACAGTACTCTATTTACCAATGGGATGTTACTTTATTATAGAAGTAGATTGTTATAAATGGCCAAGGATTTAGGAATGTAATATATACAAGATGATTCTATTATCAGAATTTACTACATACTACTAGCAAGTAATCTTAGTATTAATTAGCTGAATGCTGGAACTAGTGATAGCCTTTTGATATAGAATTAAGCATAATAATGGTAGCCATTTAAATGTTATACTATTTATATATGTTAAAGTATAAAATTGACAACTTATAACTGCATCTGGCTCATCTCCATTTCATTTCTCCCTGGTCTTCTATAAACTCTCCCTGGTGGATTTTTTTAGTTGAAAGTGCAGAATATGCTGACTATTGAATGAAATCTTATACACACAAAAGCAACCTTAAGCACTGAAAAGTGTATTTAGGATAGTTGCCATTTTTCTGAGTTTTGGTGAGATCCCTAAAATTTTCAGTCACTCTCTCTCTCGCTCTCTCTCTCTCTCTCTCTCTCCCTCTCTCCCTCCCTCCCTCCCTTCCTCCCCACCCCCCTTCATCTAATTATCCAGAATCTCCTGTGAGTTCTTCACACACAGCAATGAATCCCTTCTTCTGGATCAGGAAATGTACACTGACTTCTTTGTGAGTAATGTTAAGCCATGTTTCTATAGCATTCAGACTCATCCTCTCTGTGGTGTTTATGTAGTTTCTTTATCATCCTTCTTTCTAATAAGATAAGCCGTGATCTTGGCCCTGCTTTCCTGAACCTCATTTCTCATCCACATGTATACTCTTCTCCAGCTCCTCCAGTTACTTGAACCTCACATGCAGAGTGCCTGCTGGTTCCGTGGTGCCATTTTTCATCTTATTCTTTGTAGTCAAAGACTGTCTTTCCTTGTCTGGTCTATGTGAAAGACACCACGGGGGCCTCCACCGGGAAGCCTTCCTGGGTGTCCATTAAAGGATGCGTATCTCTGTTCCTGTAGTGTCTGGTACCCGTTCTGTTCCTGTAGTGTCTGGTACAGCAGCCATCTCAGCACTTATTATATTGCTCAATACCTGGTGGCTTTCTTGTCCATCTTCCCTTCCCTAAAGATAACCTCCTTGTGGAGAAAGACTTTATCTTTTTCCCTCACACTTATGTCAGTGTCTTGCACAGAACAGATGGAATTTAAGTGCTACTGAGTGGCCAAATGGAATACCTTGCACCCTAATAGTTCTTTCTCAGGGTTGACAAGAGCACGGAGTTATAAAATAGTGCTAATTGTAGAGTCTTCTGGAAGACCTCACTTGTACCCTCCAGACTTTGGTGTGCCCTGTGTGTAAAACCTTTGTATAGGGTATAAAAACTCCTTCATTGTAGTGGCCAATTTCTGTCATTTCTTTCCCCTTCCTGGAAACCTCTTTATTTTCAAGTCCTTTTGCAAGTGACCTGAAGGCACCAAGGAATTACATGTGTGGGAACTAACCTAGCTTTGAGCCTAAAAATGGTTTTTTGCTTCAGGGAGAGAAATTACTTTTTGGACAATTTAAACTGGATTTTCTTTCTATGTATGTTTTAGAGAATAATGGGGAAAAAATCAGAAATTAACCAGAACCTAGAAAGGGGGCTTTAAACTTGTTGTATAGCATAAGTCACCTGTGTAAGAAATGCGCATTTTAAGAGATGTCAACAAAGAATTGATGGCCCTGTATGTAGTCTCTGGTCTGACTGACACTCCCTTAGTTCCTTACTCCCATCCCCATTAATAAGTAAGCATGGAAACGCATGCACTCCATCACCCTCTTCCTTTGACATTTCTTGAGAGAGAGAAGTAGTTTACACGAATACATTATTTTTTCCTTCAAAAAAGCTTAACTGAGAATCTATTAGAGGTAAGGCCCTGTACAAGGCACTTAGAGAGATGCAGTTTCCTGAGGACAATATACATGCTAAGTGATGTGCTAGGCTGAGGGACTGGGAGAAAAGAAACATTTAAAAACAAGGGGAAATGGTATTAGGCCTTATGAGAAGCACAAAAGGGGTGCTTTTGGAAGTCAGAGAAAGGGGAAGGCACATTTGTATGAGCTGAATTACTGAAGATGAGATGTTGAAACCAAATCTTCTTGCAAAATGAGTAAGAAATCTGTCTTATTTGCAATGACGGGACAAAGTAGGATGGTTTCCATGGCCTTTTAAATGAATGTGAATATTTAAAACGTATACATATCTTCAGTTTTAAATTTCATGTCTTCATTTTTCCAGTATAAGGTTAAGAGACATATCCTTTAATAGCATCTATCCTTCAGTCTTTCTCTCACAGGCTAATGGGTACAGTTTGAGTATGTTGATAATGCTTCTGAGTAAAGGGCAAATATGTAACTCAACATGAGAACATTAGCATATCCTTATTCAAAGTTATGCTAAAGTTAACCTCAGAGAAATGATTACTTCTTCAGTATCTCTGAATGTCTTCTAAGACAAGATTAATTGCCCTCGGTCTGGGATGGTTAGATATGGCCTCGCTTATTGGTGAGGGAGTGAACAAGAAGCAGAGCTATTAATGACGTTCCATTTCCAAGACTCTCTGATGACCCTTTCAGCCAATCCAAGCGCAAGCAAATGAGGGTGAAAACAGTTGCCCTGTTGAACTCCTGCTATGGGAAAATGCATGCACTGTCTGGCGACACATTTGTGAATATTTGGGGCAATGTACTACTATGCTAAGCTGAGGGACCCATAGCCTAGTGGGGCAACGATGAGCATATATTACCATAATTGAGAAATAATAAGCTCACAAGAAAAGTGAAACAATTACTGTAGGTAGGCAGTTCTTTGGGAAAGCTTACACAGAAATGATGACATTTGATACTATTAAATAATGAACCTTAAAGTCAGAAAAATGGAAGAATCAAAACACCAATCCCATATAAGGGGAGGAAATCTCTGCCCACGTTATTCTGTTTATTACAAAGAACCAATCTGATTCACTCACTTATGGTCTTGATAAAGATGCTTTAGATTGTCTTTCTGGTGGTGGTTTTCCTTGAGCCGTTTCCTTGAGCCATTCATAACGAACCTACCCCATCTTGTTTACAACCTGGGTGGGCCTTCTTTTCAAGCAGAATCTAGAGGTTCATGTGAGGTCTTCTGGAGCCGTCCCTTTCTGAACCACCATACTCTTTCACACTGTCATGGGATTTGAAACCACGTCATCCTCTCTCATTCAACGATTATGCCTTGGCCTTCAGATTACCTCTTATCCAAAAAGACTTTCTTATCTAGAAAGTCTTTGATTCACCAGCTATGTTTGAGTATTGGTTGGTAACTGCCTGAAAACATGGCTGAAATACTATAGGAAGAATGGCAACCTTTAAAAATCACTGTATTGTACACCTACAACTAGTTAATATAATATTGTATACCAACTAATGTATATGTAAGTAAAAACAACAACAACAAAAAAAACAAAACCTAAAATACAAAAATTAAAAAAATAAATAAAAATAAAAGCACTATTGAAAATGCTAAGAGGAGGGACAGGAGCCGAAACTGGGAACCAATAATATCTGCTTTACATTTTTACTTTAGGGGTTCACATGCATGCTTCTTTCTCTCTCTCTTACCTAAGAAAGGAACTGTAAAATGACTAGAGTGATGAGAGTTCGCACACTGAAGTCGAACTACCTGGGCAAGATGTGTAGAAAATGCACACATTCGGTCTTATCACTGCCATCTCTTGACCGAATTTGCTACCCTAAGAGTTCTCCTTTGCCAATACCCCTCCCAAAAATATACCCTTACCCAAGCTCCAGAAGTATATTAATATCCAAACATTGCTAAAATCGCTAAGAGAACTTGCAATGCTTGAGAGAACTTCCAATGCCCAAGACAGTAGAGAGCTGGCTGGCATAGAAGAAAATGTGTTAGAAACTTTTCATTCTGCATGAAAGGTATTTTCCCCTTCCTAAAGGAATACTACCTGCATTTTCAGCTTCCCTTAAATTAGGCTGGCAAATAATTCCCTAAGTATAAGAAAAGACCATGGGCAAAGGAATGTAAGGTACTCAGTATTTCTTCTGCGTTTTGGGAATCAGCTTTTTGACTTGCTGGTGGCAACCAAAATTGTAAAAATGATCTACAAATAATAGCTACTATTTCTTGATTGCTTACTATGGTTAGAAGTTTTTCTTAGCATTGTAAACACATTTTGTGTTTCTGAGGTAATAACATCTCAAATGATGAGTGCTTAAGTAAACTACCAAGGGTCACAGAGTTAGTGCAGGCACATAACCCTGAGCCCAGGGGGTCCCACACTCATCCACAAAATCATGCTGTCTCCTGTGAGGAAACTGAGGCCCGGAGACATTTCCATTTGCCCAAGGTGACTTGGCTAGCTCATACTCAGGCGCAAATGCAGAGCCTGCACGCTTTCTTAATTTCTGTGCTGTTAGTCTGAAAGGGACAGCCCTAGAGCTTAACCAAATGAAGAAAAGGAGTCAGTTTATCTATTTTTTTCAAGGAGGCTATTCCTTAATGAATCAGGTCAACTTGACAAAAGGTTTTATTACTAGGCTTGGAGAACTAAGGTGACTTGCAAACATTTTAATCACTTGATATATATACCTCATATAAGGCCTAGCTCTGGAATTATAGTTCTCTTGAAAGACTTGATGCAGAATGACTACACTGATGTTTCCATGATTATTGTCCCCAAATGGCTTTCTTCCACCTAGGAGTCTAGTCATCTAAGACATATGTTGAAGCAAAATGGAAAAACTGGGAATTAAATAGATCCAACTATACCCCAATGCACACAATTCTTAATTACTTAACAATGGATTTGATAGTTATCAGATTTTTATTATTTGATAGTTAGGATGATTTCAGTTTAGATTTGTATCACTTGAATCACTGAATTGCTGAATAGGGAACCTGTTTGGTTATATATGCTTTCAATGGATGCTTTCATGGGTCATTCTGGGATTCCTGTATTTTGGGATGAAAGCAATTTGATAGGTAGCAAAAACGAGTAACCCAGATATTTCATAAATGTATACTCATATTGCTGAAATATTAGGGAGGTGACTTTTATGTCAAAGCAAATGATAAAAGTCACCATAAACAGATAATAAATAGTAGAAGGTAAATAAGACACACACAGCAAAGAGAAATACAATTTTTTAAAAATCTCCACAATTTTCTGCCTGTTGTCTTACAAGCCTGCTGCTTTTAGTGCAGTTTAACTCAAACTAGTTAACTGGCTTTGCCCACATTCTTCTCTTGTTCTCTTAAAATCTCAAGAGCTGTTCAAGCTCAGGCAGGAGCCCAGGACCTGCCTTGAGGCTTGAAGCTTCAAGAGGTAAGCACAAAGCCCTCCAGGTTATGTTTTCCGAAACCTTTCCATTAACTAAAACGTTTTGCTTAGGCTTGTGGCTAAGTGTTGGCTCTCCATTCTGAAGCTGGGGCGGGGCCTGCTATGCCCTTCCAAATGAATTCAGAGATGATGAAATCCTCTCAATCCCCACTCATTTCCCATGACTGTGTTCAAGTGGATGTGGTTTGCGCTTAGTACATGGCAGAGAGCGGAGTCCCTCATCCTTCTTCTGTGCCTTGTCCAGGCCTTTGATGTCTGATGTTGCAAAGTTCTGCAATGCTGGAGCTGTCAGGCACGTTGCCACCCTTCTTCTCCACCTCCCCTGTCCCCCACCAAACTACGTTATTTTTTAAGGGTTACCTTTTGTTTTCAACATCTTACAGTCATCCAAGCATGGTAAAGCAATTTTAGATCATTATATAATTTTTCCACAAAATTCAGGCTTTTATAAAATCTGTTATGTACCTGGCATGGTACTTGGCACTAAAGAAAATACAGGAAGGTATGTAACGTGGTCCCCAAAGATTGCAGGGATCTCTTTTGCAGAAAAAAAAAAGGCATACAAATACGACTATTGCTAGACAAGTCAGAGCACTAACAGTAGCATGTAAACAGAAGGTAAATTATGCTGTGTATAAAAATGAGGCAATATACATGATTTTTTACCATTTCCACTGTATTTTTCTTTAATGTGCATAAATAAAAAGCCTCAGTTCTTCTGAATGCCTTCTTTCTTACTCATTCTGATCTTTAGCATGTAATCCATAAAAGGCCATTGCTCCCTCCATAAATCTTCTTTAATTCAAAGCATAACTCTCAGAGTTCAAAAAATGAGCAGATTAGCCATTGCTGCTCCTCACTGAAATCGTCGGTGTAGAAACATCTCCCTGGAGTCACAACTACAGTCAGCATAAAAATAAATCAAGAGTCAGCTATAAGTTCCAATGATTTATCAATGAGTTTTTTAATGGTGTGTGTCTGAATTATAGCATTTTTGCAAACCCCGCCACGAATTGCTATTTTCATTAGTTCATAATATTTTTAGAGTTTACGTATGTACATAAATATACATACACACATATGTGTATTTGCATCTATAAATTTTGCATTTCATAATGGCATATTCTTTGCCACTAGATCAGCTGCACTATTTTTGGAAACATTACTCTCTTTACTTGGAAATCAAGACCTCTTAGTCAATCTAAATATGACTTCATAACTTTTATAGCTTTCACTCTATGCTTTTGCAAAACATTATTGTGATTGCAAAAGAGTTCTGTGTGGTTAAGAAAAAAAAAAGAAAGAAGGGACTCTTCACAACATACCCTAAAAATGCTCTGGGTTTCTGTTTGGTGTTGGGATCCTAATGTCACTGATGTGTTTGTATGTGAGCAGAACATCTAAGAGGTTAAATAAAATAATTTTTTTTAAGTTAAACTGAAATTTTTACTCTATTGCTTCTTCAGTCACTAATTAAATTGAAGTTGAATCACCGAGAACAGTGCTTTCAGGGTTCTCTCTACCCTGGAAAAAAGATTAACATTAATTTAAAATGCAGAGCATCATTAATTTTATTCATTAGGCATGAGTAATTCTCTTACTAATCCATCAATCTCCTTTAGGAGGAGGGGGCTTCTAAAAGCTTTGTTTCTGTTTCTCAAACAAAAGGCATTTTTTATTAAATAAATTTTCATTTCATTTTAAATCTCTGTTGATCTGATTGTAGTAAGTTTAAAGCAGGGCTTCTTAAAGTTTTATACACATAGGAATCATCTGGAGAGCTTGTTAAATGTGCATACCAATTCCGAAGGTCTGGAGTGGGGCCTGAGATTCTGCATTCTTAAAGTCACAAAGTGATGTCACTGCCACTTGTCTGTAGACAACACTCTAAACAGAAAGATTTTAAAGTATCATAAGTGTGTATTATTGCAAGGCTTCATCAATAGCATTATTTTTCTGTGAACCACAATGCCTTCCAAGGGTATATTTGCCTGAATTCTCCTTCTGATGCCAAGTTCAGCGTTTCTCACTCTTTGCATTGCTTATATTAGAGGTTGCCAGTCCAAAAGAATGTCCCAATAAACCTTCTTAGGGATTTGGAACTAATCTGGTTCTAACCTTTCTCCAGGCGTATGTTTATACAGACTTTGAAATCTTCTAGCTGTGTGTAGAAAACTAAAACATGCTTTACATATCGACATTTAAATGAATTTAATGTGATGCCTGCAGTCTCATCCCAATCTGACCTCTACTGTTTTCCTGACCCCCAGCATCACAGACCTAAAAGCAGCTCTGTAAGCTCCACTCTAACAGGAACACAGACACAAGGCCAATCCATCATCTTTCAGCTGCCCTAGTTCTCAGAAAACCCCCTGCACCAGGTGCACACTCCTCCAGCTAAAATGAAAATTGTACATCTCCAAGGGGGAAATAAATGTTTGTTGAGTGAACTTGAATAAGAGGAGCAAGAAGTTGATGCTTTTGTACCACTAACCAATACTTATAAGTACTTTGAGTTGGGGAAGGAGGTTGGTTAAAATAGTTAACCCCATAGCAATTTAGCTATAAGTTATCTATACAGACATAAAACAGCAGGCCGAATGGGTCATTGCGGCATTTGCATATTTTAGTTCCCCACAGAAATGGTGGGGAAGGGGTGACTAACTGTCCAGGTGGGTGCACCTATCAATGAATGTCCGAATGTGTGGACCAGAGATGTGGAACAATTGTAACATATATTTTAATCGGTGCACACATATGCCACACCTGTGCCACCAGCCCGTTGTCCCCTACTGGACAATATCAAAGGGGTAAATTTCAATCAAGACAGGCTAAGGGGATCAACTCAGATTCAGAAATGTCCCAGAGGTGTTTTTATTTGTTGAAATGTTGAATTTATAAGTCCGGAATACAAGTGCAAAGGAGTGCTGCTTAGATGACTTTCAAGAGTCTGGCACCGTCACAGGCAAAGCCCATAAAATATCCCATTTGTGTTAGAAGCCAAAAGTGTATCGATGTGGCTCATTATTCACAAGTCTCTTTTGGACAAAGCTTGTACATGTTTATACAGAGACAATTATGAACATCCTCTGAGATATTTAAAGACCCAGATTCCTGAAATTTGGAACACATTTCACTGGATATAAGAATTTGTGTAAAGGACACTATACTAGAAATTCCAAATCTTAGAGTTGGAAGCAACATGAGAGGTCATTAGTCCAAACTCTCTCTCAAAGCTGGAATCCTCTCAGCCTCATTCCTTGGCAGATGGTCATCCAGCCTCTGCCTGAACATTTCCAGGGATGGGAAACATACCACTTTTCAAGAGAACCCATCCCCTAATGACAGCTCCAAATGTTGAAGCATTCTCCCTAATATACAGCTCAAATGTGCTTTTCTTCAATTTCCATCCATTGATCCTATTTCTGCTACGTGGAGCCATAAAGGATAAGTCTTCAGCTTCTTCCACCTTGATGAAGAAAAGCCTTGAGCTGCTCCAAAGTCTTCTCTACTTCACTTTCACAGCCCTAGTTCCTCCATCTTTTGTCCCCATTACCAACCCTTATCCACCCAAATGAGCAGAATATCGACACCCTGAAAATACGACCCCTAGAACCGTACACAGTCCTCGGAAGTGATCAAATCAGTGCAGATACAGTAGAACTAATGTCTTTATAAGCTGGACTTTTATTTATTCATGTGGCACACAATTGCAAACGTTTTCCACCAGCCACGTGACCCTGCTGACTTATACTGAGTTTATAAGAAACTAAAAATCCACAAAACTTCCATGTGAACAGTGAATGGTAAAACACTGGCCTCTTTCTCATTCCATACTGGATGATACATTTTTCTTCTTAATCTAAACTCAGAATCTAACAGATATCCCTTTGAGGAGGCCAGCTCATTAACTTTGGTCTAGTCTAGTTGATCAAGATTTTTTTTAGCTATATATCACAGCTGGGTGCTAACCACAGATTACATAAATGTCTTCTAGCAAAGCATTGATGAAAATGCCAAAGATGACCACGTCTTTCACATCTCTCTTTATACTGGCATTGATTTGTTACTTTCACTAGACCAAGCAGCAATCCAATACATAGTAATTGCTCAATGAATGTTTGTTTAATTGAATGTGCAGATTTTGAACCACCTGTGTATGTTTCAACTAGACTCTTATGTGACTCACATTGTTCTGTCTTGCCCATTGAATATCACCAACGATGCTTTGGTAAAATGCTTTGCAAAAATCAAGCATAGTCATATAGTAGAAATGGGCACTGGGTTGAATAAATATAGACCCAGATTCTAGTGCTTGCTTGCTATGGGCCTCAGATAACCGTTTTTAATCTTTGTTTCCACTTTATTTTTAAATGCCAATTACTATTATCTGCCTTGATATCCATACAATTATTGTAAGGAACAAATATAATAATACACATGAAGATAGTCTATAAATTACTGTGTCCTTACTACACAAACGTTAGAGCTCATGATTATTTGACATCATTCCTCTGATCTACTAGTCAGGCTTGTGTTGCTTAGGTAAGAGAAATAAGATTAGCTTAACATCACTTGTCCTTGATGAAGTCATGCTGGATGCTAATGATCATCACTTTATTTTTCTACATGCTCACAAAGGATCATCAGATATAATAATTCTTGGATCTGGAGCTAGCTGTTATTTTGTCCTCAAGTCTAATTCTAATTCTAAAGCTTCTCTTCTTGAGTCCTCCACTGAGTTCATTCCTTTTTCTACAATAGGTGGTGAGGCTGACAATTAATGTGTGTAGGAAATTGCTGAAGCAGTATGAGAAGGAGCACCTCATTTCACTTCTCTGATCATGCTCATTAATTGCACTATTTTCAGTCTCAGGGTTCTTCTGTGAATGAACACTAGTGTCAGTACCTTCAGTTGTGGGTTTTGATATCTTCAGATACCAGCAGATGTCCCTACCTTCTTTGCTTTCAATTTTGACTTAGCTTTTGAAACCTTAACTCTATTGGAAAATTCCGTTTTTATTTGCATTTACTCAAAATAGACAACAGTGTTTAGTGATCAGCAGCATTAGAATAAAAACATTTCCACCTTTTTCATTTACTATGGACACAAACTATTTTAAATCTTTAAAAATAATTTTAGCTAGATTTTTTTAAACAACAAACCTCCCGTTATTTATTTTTTAATTTTTTTTAAGGAAGAGGAAAGCACAAATCATGCAAAATGAGAATAGTTGAGTAAGTCCTAATAGACCCTTACCTTCCTGACTACTGCTAGAAAAACAAAAACACTTCATTTTTATGACTTCATCACTTAAAGGCTGTAAATAATTTTAATGACCATAAATTGGGTCTTAGTATAGATTCAATTGAAGGCTCATTCTAATCAAAATTGTATCAGTTTGTATTTATTTCCCCTAAAAGGTTACATTCCATCATGAAGGGAAACATAAGAGAATCATTCGTATTTCCTCTGACCTGAACTGGAGAATTTTACCCAGGGATTATAATGTAAATCAGTAGAATTTGTCAAGGAAAGCAAGTAATTGACTTCATTAGTACTGCCATTTTTAAAAAACATTTTGAACTTCTCTGATGGTGCTGAAATTGGGGAAGCCAGATCACTTTTAATAGACCTGATCTGGATGTGTAAAGATGGTGATAGACCTCAGAAAAAAGTTGGGCAAACTGGGCAACCACTCATATAGATCAAGTTATAGGCACAATTTGAAAAGCAAGCCATGATTTTGTAAACAGTTTTATGTTAAATCCCAGGGATCTGAGTAGAAAATTCAGTTTATTCATACAAAACTAACTAAGCCTAAATACTGGCTAGAATCTAAACTACACACTTAACAGTAGACGAGGAGAAATAGTTCCACAAGTTTCAACAGAATAGCTCATAAAACTCTTAACAGACCTGGTCCATAATTTGTATATGCCCTGACATATAGAACGTGGAATTTCCACTGGATTCAAAACACAACGTGTCCACATAATGCCTTGCTGTTTAGGAGAATGTTAATTGCAATTCTCATATCTTTTCACCATCCAGAGAACTGTTAGAAACTATAAATTTTAGTGTTTCACACAGGTTCGTTATGATAACAAGTTGTCTGGCAAGGAAACACTGAAACTTTATGTAGCTTTTCCAACTCAGGAAAGGTAGTTGGTAGACCATAACTTCAGTAGCTTAGAAAATAACAATCATAGAGAGAGTACACATATATTTAGTCCCACTCAATTCTATAAAGACAGAACTATTAAGAGGTTTTCAAAATCTTCTTGTTTAAAAAAGTTCAGTGTCATAAGAGCTTTGGGCAACATCTTCTAAGCCCATTTTCATGGAAAAACCAGGAGACTATGCTACATTGATAAAGAAGAAATGATATTATTCCCAGAAGCCTGAGCTCATATCCTTTCTGTCCCATCTCCCAATTAAAAGTCAATGTTGGCAAATTTTTATGGATTCCTAGTATGTGCAGGAGCTATTCTATACATTCTATAGTAAAGAACAAGATAAACAAAATTCCTGGCCTTCATGAAGCCTACATTCTACTGGAGGAGGAGGGTGGGACATATGAGAATATAAAATTAGAAAAAGAACTAGTGACAAAGGTTTTGATGAATATAAAATGTTCATTAGTGACAAAGGTTTTGATATGATGGAGATGGCTGGGCAGTTCCTGTAGTTTGAGGATGTGGTCAGAAAATTCTGAGGGGTGCCTTGTATCAAATCCATTGTCCTCCCTGAAGTCAAAGTGATATATTAGAAATGCATTTGGTTAATGTCACCTCCAAACCTGACTTAGATGGCTTCCCTTTACTCGTAGGACCAAATCCATATCCTTAACATGACCTACTGACCCTGCAAGCTCTGGCTCTACCTGAGTCCCCCATGTCATCTTGCCCTCTGCCTCAGTGTGCTGTCATCACTCCATTCAGCATTCAGTTCTATGCGTCTTCATAATCATTATCACAGTTGGAAATTTTCATCTCTCTGCATGATTCTTTGATTGGCATCAGAGTCCACTACTAGAATGGAAACCCCATGAAGACACACCTGGTTTTGCTTACACCTGTATCCCCAGCACCTGGCACAACTTCCGGTACATGATAGATGCTAAATAAATGTTTTACAATCTATGAATGCGTGAAAGAGTCATGCAGGGGTCTCAGATATCATAACACAGCTGTTCCCAATACCAGTCAGTTCCATGAGCATACAGTCTAGAGATTCTTTTCAGGTATAGATAAAAAATTGTTGATTGCTTACTCAACTAAGGTATATTGAGTACCTATTATGTATAGGGACCTGTACTAGATATTTAGGGGATAAAAAGATGAAAATGAAAGGCCTCTGTCCTTATGAAATTTATATCTCATTTAGTCTTTTCATAAGTAAGATAACCCTTAGAAGTATTCATTTATTTATCCAACCAAAAAAAATGTACCAGGTATTATTCCATGGTGAGTCCCTGACTTTGCAAAGTTATGGTCTAATGTAGAAACAACACTTAGTCAAATATTCACACTAACACATAAGTGCCACTGTGGTGTGTGTTAGGAAAGAAAGCACTGTCTGAGAATGTGTCACAGGACTTGGGAGTGGGGGCTTGCATTCATTTGATTAGCTAGGACCATTGCAGTCCAGGGAAGGGTTCTGAGGGGGAGTATGCTAGGCAGAAGTGATGGTGAACTTTGCTCCACTTGCTCTCTTACACCAAAATATGGTCGTAGAGCAGAATATGTAATTAGTAACCATTGTGGCCAAACACCAGTGCACCGAATGTCTTGCTTCTAACCCCACTCCATGTATCTCAGTGCGCTCCTAGACAGAGCACAGGCCACACAGGCTGCGTTACTACTCTGTCTTAATGCAATCAGATAGTCACACACCTAATTATAAAGTCAGAGCCACACATATCCACCTTGACTGTAGGCTTCTGGTTTCCAGGGCACCCTGTGGGATCAGCCCCTGTTCTCTCCTGGAACCCATATGACCTCCCCACAAACATTTTCCAGGGTGGCACCAGGAATCAAGCAGCTACAAGTGTGTACTCGTATGTCACAGGAACTAAATAAGATGACGTTACTCCTCACATCAACACAACGTGAATGTGTGTTCATATTTTTGTTAGTTTTATACAAAATGTTCAAGATTTCAACACACTTTATTTTCTAAACCTACCAAAAAAGAAAAAAGAAAAGAAAAGAAAAGGGATCTATGAGGCCAGGACAGAGAGAAAAGAGGAATGTGTTAGATCATATTTGACCTCCTTTAATGACTAGGTAGTAATTTAGAAACAGAGAACCCTGGGTAAATCCAGACGGGCAGGCTAAGGAAATGGCAAGAACAAGGTCCAGCGATAATAGAATTTGGTGAACCTTGGAGGGTTTGCAGTGGTCTGGCCTGGTTTGAGGATTGTGAATCTGAAGGGGATTAGTGGGAAATAAGGAGGAGGTTGAAGAAGGTGGTGCAGGACCTTAAGCACTAAGGGAGGGGCAGGGGGATTGATGGTGTAGGACATGGTATACAGCCGCACTCACCTCTTCATTCCCCTCCATACCTCCCAGTGGCCAGTGTCAGAGAAAGACATAGCCCTGGATTGCTACCTACCCACCTCCTCAAGTACATAACTCCTTTAAGGGTGTGGTGTGCTCTTCCCCCAAGTATCATCCTCCTCTTTCCACTGGCTATTTCTCCTCAGCTCAATTCTTTCTGTTCAGGGGAACCTGGATCTTGTATTCTTCTTTAATTTCCACCACCTTGTCTCTCCCTTTATCTGCACAGACAAGCTTATTCAATCAATAGTCTACACTGACTCTTTCCACTCTCCCATGTTGCTCAGTAAGACCTCAACCCACTGCTAACTGGCTCCTACGCTATCGCTCCTTTAAACTGCTCTTGCCAGCATCACCACAGCCTGCCTTTTGCTTGTTCAGTGCACACTTTTCAGCCCTTAGTTTACTGTATACCTCTCTTTAGTATTCAATGCCATTGACTTCTGCCTGCTCCCAGAAACTTCCTTTTCCATTAGTTGTCAGAACTACATCTGTTTGATTTTCTTAGACATCCTCATGGAATCTTTTTCCTCTCACCACTCCTTCTTATACAGTATTCCCTGGAACAGACAGTGGGATAGAGAGTTGTTGGGGAGTATCCTTGGGTGATAATACCTAGAAGGAAGAGAGGAAGGCAAACGTGGGCAGAGGGCAAAGCTAACCCACAATCAGATGTAGCTGAGCCTCAGGGGGGCCTTGGAGCTGGAGTAACCCTTCAGAGTTGTCCCAAATTGAAACCAGGGGGCTGGGCCTTTGTATCTGGGCCTCAGCCAGCCATTGGCTGTGGTCCACCATCTGGGAGGGTTGTAATCTTGCGTATGGTAATTCCCTGTGGCTCAGAGACATTTCCATTGAGGGACATAGGCTGTTATGGGGCTCTCACACTCTGTACATCAAAACTGAACTCATCACCTCCCCTGCAACCCTCTCGCAAACCTAGTTACCTAATTTTCATCTCTTTCAATGGCAGCAGCATCCAGGCAACTGGATTTCTAGAACCAGAAATGTTCTTTTCCTTCTCCTCATACCCCAGCTCCAAATAATTAGCATGCCCTGTGAGTTTTACCTCATTGATATCTCTTGTATCCAACCCCTTCACCCCATTTCTACTGTTGCTACTTCAGTTCAGACCTTCATTTCTCTCTCCTGTTTCTCCCAACGGGACCTCTTTTGGCAGTCCTGACAGCCTACAGCCTATTACTCTGTTTTGTTCAAAGCTTAAAATCTTTTAACTGCCTTCTCTTCTACAGGGTCAGGTCTGACTTCCTAAGGATGTCACAAAAGTCCTTTCCTGATCTGCCCTCCCTGTCCTGTCCCTCCCTTTCAGAATTCTCCTTGAATGCTGTTTGTAGCTAATTGGCTCTCCAGAGTCTGACTTACGGAGATAATGCTTGAGAGTTTAGGAAGGCAACCCACAA
Organism: Hipposideros armiger; assembly: GCF_001890085.2. Taxonomy (NCBI): domain Eukaryota; kingdom Metazoa; phylum Chordata; class Mammalia; order Chiroptera; family Hipposideridae; genus Hipposideros; species Hipposideros armiger. The sequence goes on along the minus strand of NW_017731644.1, from coordinate 846,122 downwards.
CACTAGATCGCATTATATTTGGAAGGGATTTCTTCTCAGTCAGAAACAAAACCCTTGGCTTAGAACAGCGATAAGCAAGGGATTTCATTAAATACCAGTATTAATCTCAGGGGGTCATGTGACCTTTTGAGCTGCCCAGCTTTGGCAAGAAGACAGCACCCGCCTGCTAGCTGGGCTAATCTGAGACTGAATGTTGCCACTAAATCCTTATTGAGCATGATTTATGCACCCAGCTGTTAACACTGATACACTCTCAGTGCCAAGACCAGGCGCCATTCCCGGCACTTATACATCCCTGCACGCTAATCCAGGCCCACGCTGGGATGGGATGGAGAGGAGCAAGGTCACCTCCAAGTCAGGGGCAGTGGGCACTCTTGCCACCAGTGTGCCTGATGGTGGAATGCTGTGTCTCGTTTATTCTCCGCATGCCAGGTAACATTAAGCAGAATGTGAATTCTCTTCATTGGCCTTATGTGACAGGAAAGCATTCATTGCAGATTTCTGGTCTTAATCATGGGCAGAGAAGGGACAAGGAGAGAGGGAGGGAGAGAAGGAGGGAGAGAGGGAGAACAAGAGGGAGAATGAGAGGGAGAGAGGGGAAGGGAGGAAGAGAAGAGAATTGGAATAGGAATGATAGGAGAAGTAGAGGGAAAGAGACACTGTCACCCCAAACTTGTTATTCTAGAAGAATAACTTCTGTTTAAAACAGAGCCCGTCTCTGAAAAGTGCAGGGCCAAGTTTTGCTTTAAGAGTAGCAAGCTCCCCTTTTGATCTTTTGCGAGGAACCCAACACCACCATCCCCATGGACAGCTGATCTCAGCCTCCCAGCCCCTCAGGTGGTGAGGGATGTTTTTGCTTTGGTGTCAGCAGGACCTGACGGCAGTGTTTTGGAACCGTGGCTAGCTTCCTCCTCCTCTCCCTAAGCCCCACGCCTTCGCTAGGGTTTCAAGCCTGTCCCTCTCGAGCTGCCCTCTTGCAGTCACTTCCTTCTTGAGCTCCTGAATGTTACCCTAGAGGGGGCTGCAGCACCGCAGGCTTCCGCCTCGCCGCCACCTTTTGCTGTTGTTGGCTTCCAGTCCTGCGCTTCTAGGCAGCCAGCGAGGACCCTGCACTCGGCTTACCCATACAGACAAGCCGACGCAGAGAGAGCCTGTACTCACCGGCCGCCTCTCTCCCGACCCCAGCCCCGCCCCTTCATCCTGAATCAGATGTGTGCATTTCACCAAGTGTGCCGGTCCGTGGCACCCAGGAAGTCGAAGCCACCATAGCTCCTTTCCGGAACCCTTGTGTCTCCTCCCATCTAGACCTACTCCCTTGCTGTACATGATGAGGGATTGACAAGTCTTTTTGTTCTTTTTTTTCCTTTTTAAATGGATCCATATACTGGTTTGCTGCAAAGTTCCATTTGGAAGCTCCCTGGACATTGCATTCTGAAAGAATCTTGAGAAACGCAGTGTCTTCCTCACTAGGTGGTGACCAGCCACCTTGCCAGGAGCTTGCATGTCCAGCATGGGCAAATCCCATGTTCCTTGGGCAACATGGTCACTCCTTGTCTTCATTTTCTTTTAATGATGTATTCCAGCAAAGCGGTAAAAAATACAACTTCCGGATGACTGGATTTGCTCATTGTTGTACCTTACTGAAGGCATTCAGTTTTTAGAAATATATGGCAGATATGCATAAGTGAGAAATGCCATCCTAATAGCTAACGTCTTTAGAAACTTGAATGCTTACATTATACTGTGTTTGAAGCTGTATTTTCTCAGACTCTGAAGCAGTGTCTGGCTCCCAGACACTTAATCAGTACTCACTGAACCAAGGCCAGGCAAGGTGCAAAGCACTTCACATTATTATCCCATTTCGTCTTCATGCAGTCCTATAATTTGATAGATAATGAAATGGACATGTAGAGAGGAGAATTTGTCTGCGTAATAAGAAAGTGGTTGACCCTTTGACCACCCCACCCCCGCAGTGTGGTTTGTGCCTAGGCTTTTAATCATTACAGTATGTTGCTTTATACCATCCAGTAACTTGCTATTTGTATTCCATTTTAAATCTCCCCCCAAATGTTGAGTTATCATCACTGTAGCATTTGCTAGCTAACCACTGCAGATCATGCTCAGAATTCTCTTGCTTATAATATTCTCAAGTAGGCTTCCTCCCATTATACTTATTATGCTTTGACATTTGCAGGCAGTTCTATAGTGTGATAGGTATTTCTGAAAAACTTTGCATCCTAAGAAACATGCACTAAAATGAACAGGATTTCCATGAAAATTAGAGCAGGCCACTCAACACCCAGGGAACTTTGTGAGTAGGACACCCACAGAAGCAATAACAAACCTGTAGAAACACTAGCACCATTTCAAAGGTATGTTAGATTTCTAAGAAATACTGCTATATAGAGAGGACTTTACCTTTAAAACAAAAAGTAAAAGTAGCGTAATAGATGGGGAGATAAGGAAAGGTAGGGTAGAGGCTGCCGAGTAATGGAGAAAAGGCAAAATGCACCAAGATGAGAGACCAGAGGCAATCACTTCCCAGCAGAGCATGTGGACTGAGAGCTGACAGGAAGAAGATGGGGTAAATGGTGTAGGGCACAGACCCGCAGTCCTCCATGGCTGGCCAACGGCCGGTGAGTTGGCACACCTTGTGTACAGCAAGGGTTGGGGAAATCGGGTATCCACCAACGGAGCTCCTTATGAATCTGCCATCATTCCTCTACCAATCACATATGCAGAGGAACGTGCCTCACTGCAGAAGTTCCTGCCCCAAATGGGCTACATTATTAGAGGGGCAAAGAACATATCTTACACTTTTCGGATCCCCAGTGCTTAATACTTTCCATATTCCCAGCACCTGGCACTTAACTACCTTTTCAAAACATGTTAGTTTGCATTTCCCTCTCTCATCAAAGAACACACACGTGTAGATGTACATGTTACTCTTACATTATTATAAAACTGTAAATACATGTTTTATCATATATAAGTTATATAATTATCTCTGATAAATATGTGGGTCCTTGCTTCAGAAAACATACAAGAGTTAGCAGTAGTATATTTTCCCTATGTACCCTTTGTCTTCATATTTTGTGTATAGCATTACTTAAATGTTTCAAACTGTGACAGAATATATCCGATATCAGCCCTAAAGATTACTTAGTTTTAGGAAAAGGTATCGTTAGATTTTTTAATCATTATCCACCCATGCATCCATATAGCCATCCATTCATTCAACAAATACCTACTATGGACCAGACACCACACTGAGAATTAGGATACAGTGATCAGTCTAACAGAATTACTTCATGAAAAATACCTTAGGTTAAATTTTTGAATAAATAAAAACACTTTATATTTGTAAACAATAGATTGTTTCAAATGTACATCTCTTTTATTCAAAGTCAAATGTTTCTATTTTATAATTAGACTTTCCTAAAAATTGCCCAAAATTAATATGCATGCCACCATGAAGAGACGATCATATTTTGGAGATTTTTCCAGTGAAAAAATCTTTTTCTAATCATATGGAGAAGTTAAAGTGGGAGAGGAGAAAATCAAAAGAAATTTTGTTTTTTGATTTCACACAATACCAGGAATGTTTTACTTCAAAATTAATTTGGTCAAACGATTAAGATTTCAGCATGGGTAGCTCTATGTTTTCCATGAGACCATTCAAAGACCCACATTAGCCACTCACCCAAGATTAGCAATCATTTCTCATGGGCAATTAGAAACGAAAATGTTGGAATATTATTCAGCCATATAAAAGGATGAGGCACTAATTATACTACAGTATGAATGAACCCTGAAAACACCATGCTAAGTGAAATAAGCCAGACATAAGAGGCAACATATTATATGTATCCATTTATATTTAATGTCCAGAATAGAGGCAAAAAAAATAGATTAATAGGGGTCAGGGTCAGGGGTTGGGGTGGCAGGGAGGAATGGGGAGCGACTGTTCATGTATATGGGGTTTCTTTTTGGAGTAATGCAAATGTTCTGGAATTGGATGGTGGTGATGTTTGCCCAACTTTGTGAACATAGTCAAAATTATTGAATTATATACTTTAAAAGTGAATTTTTTGGCATGCGAATTATGTCTCAGTTTTAAAAAGAAGAGAAAATTCCGACTCCATTCTAATAGTTGAACTATTCTGTGGGGAAATTCAGACTAGTAAGGGATTCATGTGGGCTGGCAAATATTAGTCCTGAGTCACAGGCTGCTATACATGCCTTACTTCTAATCAGTTTTAAAATAAGACAGGATTTCAGATCCAGTGCTTTCCTTCTGTTGGGGATAGAAAGGAAGATCTGGGAAATTCACCATGAACTGGAAAAGAATTCACTACAGAAAATACAAACAAATCTGAAGCCTCATGTGTAATGTCAGAAGATGAAGAACGGCATGATGCCTCTTCAAAGGCCTGCTTAGTTTGTAAAAGAAATCTTTTTTTTTTTCTATACTAGGAGATGCTAAGAAGACCAAAAAAAAAAAAACCTTTAGATATGTGTGTCCCATGAGACTTAGAATGTAATGAGCTCAGCCTGGGAGGGATAACATTTGAAATACAATTTCTCCAAATGGTTGAATATAAAGTTTTGAGCTATGTTACCTGGAACAAAAGGTCCTCAGTTCAGTTTTCAACTAAGTTTTTGGTGCTGCACAAGTATACAAAAATTTAATAGGCAAAAAATATAATGAAAAATTTTGATACCAAATAAAAAACTTAATCCGGTAAATGACTGCTTTGGAATGAATGGATAATAATGGACATGCTAATATACACACCAATTGTGAATAAAGTTTTCACTATAGGAAAAGAGTAGACTAGCTTTTCATTATGACCTTGGGGATTAAACGTGTCCCCTTCTTTAACCCTCTTCATACACAGGACTCAGAATATCTTCTGAAAACAAAAGCTAGAGCCTTATTCTAAAAGAAGCATTGTATCCAAGAGTTTAGGTAAGTTGTACAGGGAATGTTATATCTTCTAGGATGTGTAATAAACATGTATTTTTATCTACATAGCAGACTCCAAGCTTCAGTCTTTCTGTAGTAAGATTTCCAAAAGTTTAAGAAAAATGTCAGAGGGAAAAAACAAATATAATTTGCCATACTCTGAAATTTTGCCAAGTGTTTATTAAAGGTTTCCGTCCTATCTTCTATGGAGATTTTAAAAAGGAGTTATTAAATTCCAAAGTTGGGAGACAGTGTCTCTTCAAATGACTCCACACACTAGCAGCTCAGTTGAATGTATGTTTTGTGCTCTCCCAAAAAGGAGAAAAAACAAAAATAAAAACCTCAGTTTAGTTATCTTGTCCTTTACTATACATTAAATCTTTCAAATTTGCTCGATATTTGTCTTTACAGTCTCAGACAAGGAGTTTAACTACAGAATTCCAAAACGGGCTTAATAATTCACCTCCAGCTGCTGTGATAAGGGGGAGAACCTGACACTTTATTCTTTTCCCTTTAAAATTTTTAATAAGATGGAGCTTCTGACAGGTGGCTTTGCCATCACTATAAACTTGGTAGTTCAAGAGAGTGCCACCTAGTGCATGTCACTCGTTTGGTTGGTGCTGTCCCCCAGGAGAAAGCCCTACCAGGGAAAAGCAAATAGGAATTGAGTTTCTACCAGGCCTTCAACTACCAGCCACAAGTTAGCGGAGTACCTGGTTTTGTAGAACTGAATGGGGGTTCCAGCTCCCTCCATGCCAGCCCCTCCCTAGTTAGGCTGGCGTTAAACAGTGTCTTTACAAGCCTGTGCTTGCAATTTCTAACCTTGCTGTTGACACTGCCATCTGCTTAAAATGAAGGCGTTGGGGGCCTGGATATACCTCTTTCCAAATGGCCAGCCATGCAGGCCTTTGAAAATCTGGCCTTTGATGTATTTTATAGGGATAAGGAAACATATATTAAAGTCAGCTCTGCTCTACACACGAGGCCACATAACTGAGTCAATACTAAACTTGTAATTTCATCTTCAGTTTCTGTGGAGCTTAACTGTTCTAGCTTTCCTATTGCTGATGACCTCATAGGAAGTCACTGATGAGCTGACAACCTTTTATGATCTAGCTGAGGACACATTACTTTTGTCTTTCTCCTTCAGTGTATAATGAATACCAGTGCCTGTATAAATGTTAAAGAATTATCTGCAAATGAAAACCGAACCTTCTTTAAAAGTAGATTGAAGGCAAAGTCAATGAGGTATTCCTTCCAGAGTTTTCTCTTTTGCTCTGTAATCAGCCATGAAGATTATAGGTATAGAACTCATTCAAAGTTGGAAGGTGGACTGGAGGGAATGTTAGTAAGCAGATGAAGACTAGACATTATAGGAGAGAATATGACTTTATCAATTTGGGGTGAACCAAAGGTCTGATTAATTTGAAGTTTTTTCTCAGCCTGGATGTGTACTGATTTTGAGTTTCTTGATAAGATATAGAGATCTTCTGTATACTTGTAGCCTATATAAAAATGATCTCGTTATTGTGGGGGTGTATCTAAGAGCCATTCAACTTAAAGCATAAAATGGACAAAAGCAATCTTGCAGGGATTTACCGTGGTATCAAGAACACATGAGAATGGCTTCACAGTTTTAGAGGATTTTTTTAAATCTTCATTTTCTCATTTATGCATTTAACAAAGAAAGGAAAATTATTGGGTCTTCAGAAAAGTCATGATGCATGTTTGCAACAGATGACACTAGTTCATTTTTGGAAGTACTAGAGTCATTTGCATCTATGTTATTGCTATGTCTTTTGACAGCTGACAGTTCTAGCTTCATTCTAAAACAAAAATTGAGCAATTTGGTTGAGTTTTGGAGATTTTACAAGTTGAATATGGAAGACCAAACAGTGCATTTTTGCCATATTTTACTGTTTAACTTCCGTAAAGAAAAGAACGCGCATCAAGCTTGTGAAAAGTTGCATAAAGTTTGTGGTGACAGTGCTCTACAAGAATGTCAGTGCCAACGATGGTTCACGAAATTCCATGCTGGTCATTTTGATCTCAACGATGCTCCTCAGTCAGGGAGGTGCACTGAGGTTGATGACGACAAAATAAAGTCATTGATCGAGTCAAACCCATGTTACATGATATGACAGATTGCAGAAACATTGAACATCCATCATTCAAGCATTCACGACCCCCTGAAGAAGCTGGAATACGTATGCAAGTTCGATATTTGAGTTCCGCATGAACTCAAAGTTCATTTGATGGCGCATATAAACATCTGCAATATGCTCAATAAATGTGAGGAAAACGATCCTTTTTTGAAGTAACTGATAACTGGTGATGAGAAGTGGATTGTTTACAACAATGTGGTGTGCAAATGGTCTTGGTCCCGATGTGATGATTCGCCCCAAACGACATCGAAAGCAGACATTCATCAAAGGAAAGTTATGCTATCAGTGTGGTGGGATTTTAAAGGTGTCATGTTTTTTGAGCTCCTACCAAGGAACCAAACAATCAGTTCAAATGTGTACTGTCAGCAATTGAACAGTTTGAATGAATCCATCATCCAGAAATGTCCAGAGCTTGTTAATTGTAAAGGAGTTGTGTTCCATTGCGACAATGCAAGACCATACACAAGTTTGATCACCCGTCAAAAATTATTGGAGCTTGAAGACTTGAAAACAACTGAAATGCCCATCAGTAGATGACTGGATTAAGAAACTATGGTACATTTACACAGTGGAGTATTATTCAGCTATAAAGAAGAAGGAAATAGTACCATTTGCAACAATATGGATGGAACTAGAGAACATTATACTAAGTGAAATAAGTCAATTAGAGATAGACAAATACCATATGATCTCACTTATACGTGGATTCTAAAAAACTGAATAAATGAGAAATGTAAACAGAAATAGTCTTAGAGACACAGAGGAAAAACTGAGGATTGCTAGTTGGGAGGGGGTGGGAATGAAGGAGAAGGGGAAGGGATGAGACAATACAAATTGGTAACTACAATATGACCTCAGGGATAGACAAGACAGTCTGGGGAATATAATCAATAATGTTGTAAATATTTTTTAGGGGGCCAGATGGACTCATGTCTCGTTAGGGAGACCACTTCATAGTCGGTATAGAGGCCTGACCACCGCACTGTATATCTGAAGCTGATGTTGAATAATAATATATGTCAACTATAATTATATATACATATAGTCACAGGACGTGGAGTAGACAGTAGGAATGGAGTCAATGGAATTGTAATAGATAAGCATGATATCAGGGATGGGAGGACAGTGGATGGGGAGGGGTGTTGTTTCTGTGTAAAGGGTAAAAAGGATAACTTTTGCATTGTCCTGTACACCTGGAAATAACAATAAAAAAAAATAACTTAAAAAAAATTATTGGAGCTTGGATGGGATGTGTTGCCACCCCCACCATACTCGCCTGACCTTGTACCATCAGACTTCCACTTGTTTCGCTCTCTTCAAAACTCCTTACGTAGTATAATGTTATAATGTTCAATTCAGATGAGGCTGTAAATCAGCACCTTGTTCAGTTTATCGCAAATAAAAACAAGTTCTTCTATGAATGAGGAATTATGAAGCTCACTGAAAGATGGCAAAAGGTTATCGAACAAAACAGGCAATATATCATTGATTGATCTTTGTTCTTTATATAAATAAATGACCTTTGAAAAACATAGACAAAATACGTCATGACTTTTCTGAAGACCCAATATTGAGCATCTACTAAGGGTCAATCACTGTGCTGAGTGCTTTGCAAGTGCCATTGCATTTAACCCTCACATTGACTTTTTTCTTTTTTAGCTAACATAATATTTCCCTTTTACAAGTGAAATAATTAGAGTTCAGAGAGACAAAAGAACTTGCTCAAGTTCATACAACTACTAAATGGTGGAGATGGGATTTGAACTCAGGTCTTCCTTATCCCAAAATCCATGCTTCTCCAGTATTGACTTAAATTCACACAAAATAGAAGAACATGAATGAAAAAATAAAAACCAAAAATATATATATTATGTATATGTAAATTCTGTCAGTCTCCATGTCTTCGTTATTTTGAATTTTAGCCTTAAAGGATTAAAAAAACAAAAACAAAACAAAAACCACAGTTTGAGGATTAGCCTTCAAGCAGATTCCCAGTATTTCACCTGTGCATGCCTTTTCTCTGTTGAAAGAATATTCACTCCCAGAGGAAAGAATTATGTCTTTTGTTTTACCTTAAATATTTGGTAAAAGAACAGATGCAGATGGTAATGGTAGTCTGAATAAGGGCTAAATTGCAGACAAACATCCTTACAATTTTCATCCAAATGCAAAAATGCTATATTTAATGTCTTCCCTCCTACCAAAAACAAGTCTGTGAATTTTACCAAGGGAGTAATGATATTAACTGCTAATATCATTGTATGTAATTAACAGTTGTATAGTATATGTATTTAGCAACTGCTAATATTATTGAGCAATTTCTTTGTGCCAGGTACTTCTCTACATCCTTTACATGTCTGATTTAATTTTCTCACAATAAGCCAGTAGGGTAGGTATTATGATTAACCCATTTTACAGGTGAGGAAACTGATTCAGAGAGTTTAGGTAACTTGCCTCAGATCAGATAGAATGATCTGTATTCAGGATTCAATCCCAATCAGTTAGATTCCAAAGTTCAAGTTCTTAAACACTGTGGTATTTATCTATCAAATAAATGTATGTACTCATTTTCGCTTGTGAGAATGGTTTCTTCTAAAGATTGAAATTCTCATAGGATTTTTTTGACAGTGATAATCAGATTCTTTCTTCATTGGCTTTCAGTTTGATAGTCCCTAAAAGGACAAAATGGCTCCAAAGATCACCAACCTGTCACTGCCATTAAGCATATATGTTTTATCCTCAGGAAAAACAGTTAAGATCATTGATAATAAATGCTTTGATCATGCTTCTCTAATGTGCAGAAATAAGTTGAATGTTGCACTTGGTAAGATGAAATCTTTATTGTTCATCTACATTCCTAAATGTAAAAAAAGATGCCTTTGTGGTACATCTTTGAATTGTAGTACATGTAAAATAGTTCTTCACTGCCCTATTATTTACAAAATGGGCAATTAATAGTAATCTTTGGTATTTGCTTTATTCCAAGGTTTCAAAGATTATTGTCATTGTATTTTATTGATGGGGAAACTGAAGATTTGAGAGATTTGCTATAAACAAAGAGTTTATCCAATGACTGGACCAAAGAAGAAAATACTAACCCAGATCATATACAAAATACCAAAAGTATTTGATGCCCTATTTGACTGGAGACATTTTGAAAAAATTTTGCATCATTTCAGTTGAATTTTAATAAAATGTATTTTATTGACTGTTATTTGCATTTCTGTAGAAAGTCCAGTATTTTTAAAACCTACATTAAAAAATTTACTTTGATCAAGATAAGCAGAACAGTGTACTAAGTAAGAATAATTATGAGCCAATGCTTACTATACACCCAATATCGGGTCAAATGATTTTTAGACATTATTGCATTTAATCTTTATAGTAATCTTATGATACAGATATTATTTTCCTTATTTTATATATTTTTCTTATTTTACTGTGGTTTGGAAAGATTAGCAACTTGCTCAAGATCGTACAACCAGGAAATGATAGAGCCAGGGTTTGATTCCAGATCTGATCTCTGAGTCCAAGATTTTTCTCTCCTATTGTACAATACTCACATTAGCCCAATTGTATGAGTACCTCTTGCAGGAAGGCAGACGTTTTATAAATGTCCTGTAAAGTAGAGAAAAGAAAAAGCAACTCCAAAGTGATCTGTTAGGATTGAAGTTCCAGAAACTCTAGATGTGGGCTTAAGTCTAAGACAGAAACTAAATCTCACTCCCAAATTCTCAGTGGGAGAGTATGTCCTGGGGTTAGGGGAGAGTGGAGAGGTATGTTGACATAAATATTAGCCTGGATTTGTGCTGGCGTGCATGATTTTCTCAGCATCTAAAGATATGAATTAAAAATGTTCAGCTACTACAGATTTTTCTTTTTAAAAAAATAATCTATACAGTGTTTATAGGTAGGATTAGAAACCAGTCAAAAGTCTACCAAATTACAAAAAGTACCAATCACAAAGCTTTCATGAGCAAGGATACAGATACTGACAGGTTTATCATAATGTGAATATGCAGAAACTGGACCATAGAGAAGGCCAAATGGGCGCATTTGAAGTCTGGACAATCTTTTAAAGCAAACTGAGATACACAAGGCAGGATGGTTCTAGAACTAAATGGAATCAGCAAAGCCAGTATCATATATCTAAATATAGATAAAATGCATCTGGGTGCACACATATATTTCCAACAACACATGTTCTTACCTATGTCATCTGAAAAAAACAGCACTCTTAATGTTTGGGCATACTGTTTGCCTTAGAGCAGAATTAGGCCTACCTTGGACCTTATCCAAAGAGAAGGTTTAGTTCCAAAAATACCTTGAAAAGACTTCATTATGAGGTGACTTCCCATAAAAGGCAATCGCCAAAATGGACTAAAGATGGTCCTGAGGGGCAAAAGTTTCTTTAAAATTTAAAATTGACATGAACTTTAAAAAAAAAATTGCCTTTCTCTGGAAAAGGAGGTGAGGCAATCACGAGATCTGGGCTACACAATCACTATGCTGATTGTTTACATAGTTTTTGACTATTTGGAACAATGGTAGTAGAGAGTGTTTTGAACTCTGTTTACCACAAGTAACAAAAATCAAAATAAATATCCAGTTGGCTTCATAATGAAGCAAATATTTTCTGTATTATGTAGTAATAAAAGTCAGTGAGCACTGTAAATAAAGTTTGCTCAAGGGCTTTGTGAAAAAAAGCCAAATGTCTAATGACAGCCAGAATTCTACTACAGAGCACAGAGAGCTTAGAAATTAGTCACAATCCCTGAAGCTGAATGTTGCAGCGTGTTTGGTTTGGTTCTTTTTTATTTTGTAGAAAGGGGAAAGTGTAAAGCGCTGGTAGAATTGGCTCCATGCCCCTGGTGTCATTACTCATTGAAATAATGGGGGAAATGAGTGCCAAACCTATGGGGAGGCAGGGGGGGGGGGGGGGGGGGAGACACCACACAGACCTCAGCTCAGGGTTTAAAAGAAAGGGGGAAAATTAGAAGGAATGAAAGAAAGAAAAGCAATGGTATTATCCTGAGGATCTTTACTAGGGGACTCAGGCTGTTAGTTTCACCTGATGCACAACAAAATGTCCTACAATTTTAAGTGTGTGTTTGGGGGCTTCGCAGGTCATGGGGTAGATTTGCCCTCACGGGGCATGTTGCTAGATTCTCTCTGAATGTCTCTCTGTTCATTCTTTTTTGAAATAGAGCACCTACCTCCTCAGAGTCTGACACACTTCTCTGCCAAATGAGTTTGCTTCCTTTCTCTACATGCATGCCCCTGGGGGCCCGATGACAGGACCTCTTTGAATGTAGAAGAGCCCAAACTTTTGATGTATAAAAAATTGCAGGTGTCGAGTACACATGGTTGTGCATTTGTAGGATGTGATGAATTCAGTTTGGTTTGTGGTTCTAGTCCAAAGATTTGGAAACTTTGGAAAACACTTTTCAGGACTCCAAAAAAACAAGAAATCTCTCTCTTCTCTCT